>NC_057810.1:311241909-311359009 GCF_018294505.1 Triticum aestivum
CCGTGTCCAGGAGCTCCGCCGCCGTCCACTTCATCGAGCTAGCCGAGCCCCGTGTGCTCGTGCGGCCCGAGACCACCGCACCGACCTCGCCCGAGCTCGCCGTCGCCGGAGATCCCCTTCAACGCCGTCGCCGCCTCAGCTCGTCCCCGACCCCGCCGGTGGCCTCTACGGGAGCGCTGTGAGCCTAGCTACCCCTCCGACCTTCCCTCTCTCATTCCTGAGCCGTGTAGCCACCGCACGAAGATCACACGCACGCACCGCCGCGGATCTCGTCGCCGACGTGCTCCCGGCCATCCTCCGGCCAACCCGCGGTGTCCAATGCACTCACCATGCTGCGTTGGGCCCAACCGTGCACTTCCCGCACCTCCCCGCACACCCTAGCGACAAGTTCGACTTTGGCCGAACTCCGGTGGCTGCCAAAGTCGTCGCCGACGCCAACTCCGGCCACCCCGACCCCAACGGACTCCACCAAGAGCTGCGGCTCGACCTCAGCTCCTCTCTGGTGGCCTCCACGGCTCGTTTGGTTGCCGGAACGGCAAAAATCACTTCCGCCGCCGCGTCGGGCTCGCCGGCGGCTAAACGCCGGTGCAGCCGACCCGGGTTTGACCACGGGTGGGCCCTGGTTGACTCCCCTGAGTCAATGACAGGTGGGGCCCAGCCCTATTAATTAAACAGGTTTAGTTTTAATTAAACTTTAATCAATCTAATCACACTGACACGCGGGACCCACTGTCAGGTTTGACCCGGACGTGTTCCGTTGACCTGCTGACGTCACACTGACGTCAGGCTGACGCAATAATTGATTTTCTGGAATTATTCTAATATAGGAAATTTCAGAATATAATTTAAACTTCAAAAATTCATAACTTTTATTCTGTAACTCCAAATCAGACAAATTATATATGAAAAATGATCAGAAAAATCCAATCTATCCATCTGTACTATTTTCATGCATGACTAAACAAGTTAACTTGATATTTAATGCAGAACAAGGAAAAACACTTTAAAGGGCCATGTTTGAGTTTGAAATTTGAATCTTTGATTCAAATTGGTTCAAACCCTTCTGGTTTTAGTTGCATTAGCCCAACACACTCATATTGCTATGTTTCATGCATGCATCATATTGTTGCACATTGTTTGGTGATGGTTGCGTATCAGTGTCCTTGCGACAGGTTCTGCCTCCGAGGAGTATTGTGATTACCCTAACGAAGAACCGTATCAGTGCATCGAACCATCAGGCAAGCAACCAACCATTTGATCATATCGATACAATCCCATGTTCTCGCTCCTGCTCTCTTTTACTACATTAAGACAACGCGGTTCAAACTGCTGTGTGCTACGGTAGTTGAACCCATTTCCTCTGCATGACCTGTCATTGCCACAGTAACTAGATGGAACCCACTAGCATGTGTAGGAGTTGATTGAGCCATATGTATGTGTTGTTCCTACCTTGCTATGCCTGCTATGCTTAGAGTCGTGTCAGGTCTAGTTCATCTGGGTGATGGGCTGGAGTGAAATGGTTATGTCGGTAACAGGAGTGGTGTGGTGAACACGATTTGGTAAAGGTATCGATGAGAGGCCATGTAGGAGTACATGGTGGGTTGTTTCATTGAAGCCGACCTTAAGCACTGAGATCTGTATGTGTGATTTAAGATATAGCTACTACCATGCATTGGGCCCTGAAATATGACCCCGCTCGACTTCTTATTCACCCTAGCTCTCTGTCCAGGAGTTGCAAGTAGTTTCTGGTGTTTGTAGCCTACTGGAGGCCGTGGACAGCGCTGACCGTAGGGGTGGGCTGTGATACAGTAGGTACGTGGCCAGGTGTACCGGATACCCGTTAGGTATCCCAGAAACCCTGTTCACATCGTTCGGGGCCGTATGGGAAACCTCGGCCGGACTCCCTGCGGATGGAACCTGGATAGGCGATAAACCTGGACTAGAGGCTTAGGTGTTTAGGTAGGTCGTGGTCTACACCCACGTCGGCTTTCGCTTGAAGTCTGCCGAGCACATGTCGTGTGCAGACGCTAAGTGGTGGAAACATGTATGAAGAAGTACACCCCTGCAGGGTTATCATGATCTATTCGAATAGCCGCGTCCGCGGTTAAGGACTACTTGGTTGCCTATACAGTTCATAGACAAGTAAATGGAAACTACTAAAAGCCTCAAGACAAGTGTGAGTACCGAGGATGGCTCTTCCGTAGGAAGACGGAGGTGGATCCTCGGTAGTGTATTGACTTGGTGAGTAGTGGACTCGTGTACGCAAAATCATTTCAAGTTGGAGTCTCGTAGGTTAGCCTAGCCAAGAGTCAAAGCTGGCTTGCTGCAACAACTCCACCAACCCTTCTTGATAATATGCATGTATGTAGGATCTGATGTAAGTCTTGCAGGGTACTTTTGTACTCATGTTGCTATAATTTACATTTTTACAGAAGACGCTGCAACCCCTTCTGATGGGTTCTACATAGACGTTGACATCAATGAGTAGGCTAAGGCCCAGGTAGTGATCCTGAGCTTGTGAAGGACCACGTAGTATAGCTAGGCTTTCCAAGCCTCTTTTATTTTACTAGTTGTCTGTACTCAGACAAGTTACTTCCGCTGCTGGTTTGTATGACTGTATGACTTGAATGCTGGGTTGTGTGACCCGTACCTTTTGTATGTTATGTATGGCTCTCTGAGCCTTAAATAAAGTACTTGTGTCGTAGAGTCATGTGTTGGAAATATGCCCTAGAGGCAATAATAAAAGTATTATTATTATATTTCCTTGTTCATGATAATTGTCTTTTATTCATGCTATAACTGTATTATCCGGAAATCGTAATACACGTGTGAATAAATAGACCACAATATGTCCCTAGTGAGCCTCTAGTTGACTAGCTCGTTGTGATCAACAGATAGTCATGGTTTCCTGGCTATGGACATTGGATGTTGTTGATGACGGGATCACATCATTAGGAGAATGATGTGATGGACAAGACCCAATCCTAAGACTAGCACAAAAGATCGTGTAGTTCATTTGCTAGAGCTTTGCCAATGTCAAGTATCTCTTCCTTCGACCATGAGAGCGTGTAACTCCTGGATACCGTAGGAGTGCTTTGGGTGTATCAAACGTCACAACGTAACTGGGTGACTATAAAGGTGCACTACAGGTATCTCCGAAAGTATCTATTGTTTTATGCGGATCGAGACTGGGATTTGTCACTCCGTGTAAACGGAGAGGTATCTCTGGGCCCACTCGGTAGGACATCATCATATGCGCAATGTGACCAAGGAGTTGATCACGGGATGATGTGTTACGGAACGAGTAAAGTGACTTGCCGGTAAAGAGATTGAACAAGGTATTGGATACCGACGATCGAATCTCGGGCAAGTAACATACCGATAGACAAAGGGAATTGAATACAGGATTGATTAAGTCCTTGAGATCGTGGTTCATCTGATGAGATCATCGTGGAACATGTGGGAGCCATCATGGGTATCCAGATCCCACTGTTGGTTATTGACCGGAGAACGTCTCGGTCATGTCTACATGTCTCCCGAACCCGTAGGGTCTACACACTTAAGGTTCGATGACGCTAGGGTTATAAAGGAAGTTTGTATGTGGTTACCGAATGTTGTTCGGAGTCCCGGATGAGATCCCGGACATCACGAGGAGTTCCTGAATGGTCCGGAGGTAAAGATTTATATATGGGAAGTCCTATTTTGGCCACCGGAAAATGTTCGGGATTTTTCGGTATTGTACCGGGAAGGTTCTAGAAGGTTCCGGAGTGGGGCCCACCTGCATGGGGGGACCCACATGGACGTGGGTAGTGGGGGCAAGGCCCCCCACCCCTGGTCAAGGCGCACCAAGATCTCCCCTTAGAAGGAATAAGATCATATCCCGAAGGGATAAGATCAAGATCCCTAAAAAGGGGGGATAACAATCGGTGGGGAAGGAAATAATGAGGTTTCTTTCCTCCCACCTTGGCCAATGCCCCAATGGACTTGGAGGGCAAGAAACCAGCCCCTCCACCCCTATATATAGTGGGGAGGCACATGGGAGCTATAGACGAAGTTCTGGCACAGCCCTACCTCTCTCCCTACTCCTCCTCTCCGATGGTGCTTGGCGAAGCCCTGCTGGATTGCCACGCTCCTCCACCACCACCACGCCGTTGTGCTGCTGTTGGATGGAGTCTTCCTCAACCTCTCCCTCTCTCCTTGCTGGATCAAGGCGTGGGAGGCGTCACCGGGCTGTACGTGTGTTGAACGCGGAGGTGCCGTCCGTTCGGCACTAGGATCATCGGTGATTTGAATCACGACGAGTACGACTCCATCAACCCCGTTCACTTGAACGCTTCCGCTTAGCGATCTACAAGGGTATGTAGATGCACTCTCTTTCTACTCGTTGATGGTCTCTCCATAGATAGGTCTTGGTGACACGTAGGAAAATTTTGAATTTCTGCTACGTTCCCCAACAGTGGCATCATGAGCTAGGTCTATTGCGTAGATTCTTTGCACGAGTAGAACACAAAGTAGTTGTGGGCGTTGATGTTGTTCAATATGCTTACTGTTACTAGTCCAATCTTGTTTCGACGGTATTGTGGGATGAAGCGGCCCGGACCTACCTTACACGTACTCTTACGTGAGACAGGTTCCACCGATTGACATGCACTTGGTGCATAAGGTGGCTAGCGGGTGCCAGTCTCTCCCACTTTAGTCGGAACGGATTCGATGAAAAGGGTCCTTATGAAGGGTAAATAGCAATTGGCATATCACGTTGTGGTCTTGCGTAGGTAAGAAACGTTCTTGCTAGAAACCCATAGCAGCCACGTAAAACATGCAACAACAATTAGAGGACGTCTAACTTGTTTTTGCAGGGTATGCTATGTGATGTGATATGGCCAAGAAGAATGTGATGAATGATATGTGATGTATGAGATTGATCATGTTCTTGTAATAGGATTCACGACTTGCATGTCGATGAGTATGACAACCGGCAGGAGCCATAGGAGTTGTCTTTATTTATTGTATGACCTGCGTGTCATTGAAGAACGCCATGTAAACTACTTTACTTTATTGCTAAACGCGTTAGTCATAGAAGTAGAAGTAGTCGTTGGCGTGACAACTTCATGAAGCACGATGATGGAGATCATGATGATGGAGATCATGGTGTCGTGCCGGTGACGATGATGATCATGGAGCCCCGAAGATGAAGATCAAAAGGAGCAAAATGATATTGGCCATATCATGTCACTATTTGATTGCATGTGATGTTTATCATGTTTATGCATCTTGTTTGCTTAGGACGACGGTAGTAAATAAGATGATCCCTTACAAAATTTCAAGAAGTGTTCTCCCCTAACTGTGCACCGTTGCTACAGTTCGTCGCTTCTAAGCACCACGTGATGATCGGGTGTGATGGATTCTTACGTTCACATACAACGGGCGTAAGACAGTTTTACACAGCGAAAACACTTAGGGTTAACTTGACGAGCCTAGCATGTGCAGACATGGCCTTGGAACACGGAGACCGAAAGGTCGAGCATGAGTCGTATGGTAGATATGATCAACATGAAGATGTTCACCGATGATGACTAGTCCGTCTCACGTGATGATCGGACACGGCCTAGTTGACTCGGATCATGTGATCACTTAGATGACCAGAGGGATGTCTATCTAAGTGGGAGTTCATAAGATGAACTTAATTATCCTGAACATAGTCAAAAGACCTTTTGCAAATTATGTCGTAAGCTCGCGCTTTAGTTCCACTGTTTAGATATGTTCCTAGAGAAAATATAGTTGAAAGTTGACAGTAGCGATTATGCGATTAGTAGAAAGCTTATGTCCTTAATGCACCGCTCAGTGTGCTGAACCCCAACGTCGTTTGTCGATGTTGCGAACATCGGACATACACGTTTTGATAACTACGTGATAGTTCAATTAAATGGTTTAAGTAGAGGCACCAAAGACGTTTTCGAAACGTCGCGGAACATATGAGATGTTTCGAGGGATGAAATTAGGATTTCAGGCTCGTGCCCACGTCAAGAGGTATAAGACCTCCGACGATTTTCTTAGCCTGCAAACTAAGGGAGAAAAGCTAAATCGTTGAGCTTGTGCTCAGATTGTCTGAGCACAACAATCACTTGAATCGAGTGGGAGTTGATCCTCCAGATGAGATAGTGATGTTTCCCCAAAGTCATTGCCACCAAGCTGCTAGAGCTTCGTGATTAACTATAACATATCAGGGATAGATATGATGATCCTTGAAATATTCATGATGTTTGACACCGCGAAAGTAGAAATCAAGAAGGAGCATCAATTGTTGATGGTTGGTGAAACCACTAGTTTCAAGAAGGGCAAGGGAACAAAGGGATACTTCATGAAACGGCAATTCAGTTGCTGCTCTAGTGAACAAACCCAAGGTTGAACCCAAACCCGAGACTTAGTGCTTCTGTAATAAGGGGAACAACCACTGGAGCAGCATTACCCTAGATACTTGGTAGATGAGAAGGCTGGCAAGGTTGATAGAAGTATATTGGATATACATTATGTTAATGTGTACTTTACTAGTACTCCTAGTAGCACCAGGGTATTGGATACCGGTTCGGTTGCTAAGTGTTAGTAACTCGAAATAAAAGCTACGGAATAAACGGAGACTAGCTAAAGGTGAGCTGACGATATATGTTGGAAGTGTTTCCAAGGTTGATATGATCAAGCATCGCACGCTCCCTCTACCACCGAGATTGGTGTTTGCGTTGAGCATAGACATGATTGGATTATGTCTATCGCAATACGGTTATTCATTTAAGGAGAATAATGGTTACTCTATTTTTGAATAATACCTTCAATGGTCTTGCACCTAAAGGAATGGTTTATTGAATCTCGGTCGTAGTGATACACATTTTCATGCCAAAAGATATAAGATAGTAATGATAGTACCACTTACTTGTGGCACTGCCATGTAAGTCATAATGTTATAAAACGCATGAAGAAGCTCCATGTTGATGGATCTTTGGACTCACTCGTTTTTGAAAAGTTTGAGACATGCGAACCATGTCTATTGGTGTATATGCATGAAGAAACTCCATGCAAATGGATCGTTTGGACTCACTTGATTTTGAATCACTTGAGATATGCAAATCATACCACATGGGCAAGATGACTGAAAAGCCTCATTTTCAGTAAGATGGAACAAGATAGCAACTTGTTGGAAGTAACACATTTTGATGTGTGCAGTAGAATGAGTGCTGAGGCATGCAGTGAATATCATTATGTTCTTACTTCACAGATGATTCAAGTAAATGTTGAGTATATTTACTTGATGCAACACAAGTCTGAATTATTGAATGGTTCACGTAGTTTCAGCGTGAAGTAGCAGATCATTGTGACAAGAGGATAAAATGTCTATGATATGATCATATAAATGAATATCTGAGTTACAAGTTTTGGCACACAATTAAGACATTGTGGAAATTGTTT
This sequence comes from Triticum aestivum, assembly GCF_018294505.1. Taxonomy (NCBI): domain Eukaryota; kingdom Viridiplantae; phylum Streptophyta; class Magnoliopsida; order Poales; family Poaceae; genus Triticum; species Triticum aestivum. The sequence continues at coordinate 311,249,368 of NC_057810.1, forward strand.
CGCAATTAATACCGCCTGGAACACCATAATGTGATGGTGTGTCCGAACATCATAGTTGCACCCTATTGGATATGGTGCGTACCATGATGTCTCTTATCGAATTACCACTATCATTCATGGGTTAGGCATTAGAGACAACCACATTCACTTTAAATAGGGCACCACGTAATTCCGATGAGATGACACCGTATGAATTATGGTTTAGAGAAACCTAAGTTGTCGTTTCTTAAAAGTTTGGGGCTGCGACGCTTATATGAAAAAGTTTCAGGTTGATAAGCTCGAACCCAAAGCGGATAAAATGCATCTTCATAGGAAACCCAAAACAGTTGGGTATACCTCCTAATTCAGATCCGAAAGCAATATGGATTGTTTCTAGAATCGGGTCCTTTCTCGAGGAAAAGTTTCTCTCGAAAGAATTGAGTGGGAGGATGGTGGAGACTTGATGAGGTTATTGAACCGTCTCTTCAACTAGTGTGTGACAGGGCACAGGGAGTTGTTCCTGTGGTACCTACACCAATTGAAGTGGAAGCTTATGATATTGATCATGAAACTTCGGATCAAGTCACTCCCAAACCTCGTAGGATGACAAGGATGCGTACTACTTCAGAGTGGTACATAATCCTGTCTTGAAGGTCATGTTGCTAGACAACAATGAACCTACGAGCTATGGAGAAGCGATGGTGGGCCCGGATTCCGATAAATGGCTTGAGGCCATAAAATCCGAGAGAGGATCCATGTATGAAAACAAAGTGTAGACTTTGGCAGAACGACTCGATGGTCGTAAGGCTAATGAGTACAGATGGATTTCAAAAGGAAGACGAACAATGATGGTAAATGTCACCATTAAGAAAGCTTGACTTGTCGTTAAGATGTTTTCCGACAAGTTCAAGGAGTTGACTACGATGAGATTTTCTCACTCGTAGCGATGCTAAGAGTCTGTTGGAATTATATTAGCGATTACTGCATTATTTATGAAATCTTGCAGATAGGATGTCAAAACATTGTTTCCTCGACAATTTTAATGAGGAAAGGTTGTATGTGATACAACCGGAAGGTTTTGTCAATCCCGAAAGATGCTAATAAGTATGCAAAGCTCGAGCAATCCTTCTAAGGACTGGAGTGAGCATCTCGGAGTTGGAATGTATGCTTTGATGATGATCAAAAAATTTGGGTTTGTACAAAGTTTATGAGAAACTTGTATTTCCAAAGAAGTGAGTGGGAGCACTATAGAATTTCTGATGAGTATATGTTGTTGACATATTGTTGATCAGAAATGACGTAGAATTTCTGGAAAGCATATAGGGTTATTTTGAAAGTGTTTTTCAATGGAAAGCCTGGATTAAGCTACTTGAACATTGAGCATCAAGATCTATAAGGATAGATCAAAATGCTTAATAATACTTTCAAATGAGCACATACCTTGACATGATCTTGAAGGTGTTCAAGATGGACCAGTCAAAGAAGGAGTTCTTGCCTGAGTTGTAAGGTACGAAGTTAAGACTTATAGCTCAACCACGTCAGAATAGAGAGAAAGGACGAAGGTCGTCCCCTATGCTTAAGACGTAGGCTCTTCAGTATGCTATGCTGTGTACCGCACCTGAAGTGTGCCTTGCCATGAGTCAGTCAAGGGGTACAAGAGTGATCCAAGAATGGCTCACAGGACAGCGGTCAAAGTTATCCTTAGTAACTAGTGGACTAAGGAATTTTCTCGATTATGGAGGTGGTAAAAGAGTTCGTCGTAAAGGTTACGACGATGCAAGCTTGACACCTATCCGGATAGCTCTGAGTAGAGAGACCGGATACATATAATGGAGCAATAATTTAGAATAGCTCCAAGTAGAACAGTTGTTTGGAATAGCTCCAAATAGAGTGTGGTAGCTGCATCTAGGAGATGACATAGAGATTTGTAAAGCACACACGGATCTGAAAGGTTCAGACCCGTTGACTAAAACCTCTCTCACAAGCAACATGATCAAACATAAAAGTCATTGAGTGTTAATCACATAGTGATGTGAACTAGACTACTGACTCTAGTAAACTCTTGGGTATTAGTCATATGGCGATGTGACCTGTGAGTGTTAATCACATGGCGATGTGAACTAGATTATTGACTCTAGTGCAAGTGGGAGACTGTTGGAAATATGCCCTAGAGGCAATAATAAAAGTATTATTATTATATTTCCTTGTTCATGATAATTTTCTTTTATTCATGCTATAACTGTATTATCCGGAAATCGTAATACACGTGTGAATACATAGACCACAATATGTCCCTAGTGAGCCTCTAGTTGACTAGCTCGTTGTGATCAACAGATAGTCATGGTTTCCTGGCTATGGACATTGGATGTCGTTGATAACGGGATCACATCATTAGGAGAATGATGTGATGGACAAGACCCAATCCTAAGACTAGCACAAAAGATCGTGTAGTTCATTTGCTAGAGCTTTGCCAATGTCAAGTATCTCTTCCTTCGACCATGAGAGCGTGTAACTCCTGGATACCGTAGGAGTGCTTTGGGTGTATCAAACGTCACAACGTAACTGGGTGACTATAAAGGTGCACTACAGGTATCTCCAAAAGTATCTATTGTTTTATGCGGATCGAGACTGGGATTTGTCACTCCGTGTAAACGGAGAGGTATCTCTGGGCCCACTCGGTAGGACATCATCATATGCGCAATGTGACCAAGGAGTTGATCACGGGATGATGTGTTACGGAACGAGTAAAGTGACTTGCCGGTAAAGAGATTGAACAAGGTATTGGATACCGACGATTGAATCTCGGGCAAGTAACATACCGATAGACAAAGGGAATTGAATACGGGATTGATTAAGTCCTTGACATCGTGGTTCATCCGATGAGATCATCGTGGAACATGTGGGAGCCATCATGGGTATCCAGATCCCGCTGTTGGTTATTGACCGGAGAACGTCTCGGTCATGTCTACATGTCTCCCGAACCCGTAGGGTCTACACACTTAAGGTTCGATGACGCTAGGGTTATAAAGGAAGTTTGTATGTGGTTACCGAATGTTGTTCGGAGTCCCGGATGAGATCCCGGACGTCACGAGGAGTTCCGGAATGGTCCGGAGGTAAAGATTTATATATGGGAAGTCCTATTTTGGCCACCGGAAAATGTTCGGGATTTTTCGGTATTGTACCGGGAAGGTTCTAGAAGGTTCCGGAGTGGGGCCCACATGCATGGGGGGACCCACATGGACGTGGGTAGTGGGGGCAAGGCCCCACACCCCTGGTCAAGGCGCACCAAGATCCCCCCTTAGAAGGAATAAGATCATATCCCGAAGGGATAAGATCAAGATCCCTAAAAAGGGGGGATAACAATCGGTGGGGAAGGAAATAATGAGATTTCTTTCCTCCCACCTTGGCCAACGCCCCAATGGACTTGGAGGGCAAGAAACCAGCCCCTCCACCCCTATATATAGTGGGGAGGCGCATGGGAGCTATAGACGAAGTTCTGGCACAACCCTACCTCTCTTCCTACTCCTCCTCTCCCATGGTGCTTGGCGAAGCCCTGCTGGATTGCCACGCTCCTCCACCACCACCACGCCGTTGTGCTGCTGTTGGATGGAGTCTTCCTCAACCTCTCCCTCTCTCCTTGCTGGATCAAGGCGTGGGAGACGTCACCGGGCTGTACGTGTGTTGAACGCGGAGGTGCCGTGCGTTCGGCACTTGATCATCGGTGATTTGAATCACGACGAGTACGACTCCATCAACCCCGTTCACTTGAACGCTTCCGCTTAGCGATCTACAAGGGTATGTAGATGCACTCTCCTTCTACTCGTTGCTGGTTTCTCCATAGATAGATCTTGGTGACACGTAGGAAAATTTTGAATTTCTGCTACGTTCCCCAACAGTGGCATCATGAGCTAGGTCTATTGCGTAGATTCTTTGCACGAGTAGAACACAAAGTAGTTGTGGGCGTTGATGTTGTTCAATATGCTTACCGTTACTAGTCCAATCTTGTTTCGACGGTATTGTGGGATGAAGCGGCCTGGACCGACCTTACACGTACTCTTACGTGAGACAGGTTCCACCGATTGACATGCACTTGGTGCATAAGGTGGCTAGCGGGTGCCAGTCTCTCCCACTTTAGTCGGAACGGATTCGATGAAAAGGGTCCTTATGAAGGGTAAATAGCAATTGGCATATCACGTTGTGGTTTTGCGTAGGTAAGAAACGTTCTTGCTAGAAACCCATAGCAGCCACATAAAACATGCAAACAACAATTAGAGGACGTCTAACTTGTTTTTGCAGGGTATGCTATGTGATGTGATATGGCCAAAAGGATGTGATGAATGATATATGTGATGTATGAGATTGATCATGTTCTTGTAATAGGATTCACGACTTGCATGTCGATGAGTATGACAACCGGCAGGAGCCATAGGAGTTGTCTTAATTTATTGTATGACCTGCGTGTCATTGAAGAACGCCATGTAACTTACTTTACTTTATTGCTAAACGCGTTAGCCATAGAAGTAGAAGTAGTCGTTGGCGTGACAACTTCATGAAGACACGATGATGGAGATCATGATGATGGAGATCATGGTGTCATGCCGGTGACGATGATGATCATGGAGCCCCGAAGATGAAGATCAAAAGGAGCAAAATGATATTGGCCATATCATGTCACTATTTGATTGCATGTGATGTTTATTATGATTATGCATCTTGTTTACTTAGGACGACGGTAGTAAATAAGATGATCCCTTACAAAATTTCAAGAAGTGTTTGTTGGAAATATGCCCTAGAGGCAATAATAAAAGTATTATTATTATATTTCCTTGTTCATGATAATTGTCTTTTATTCATGCTATAACTGTATTATCCGGAAATCGTAATACACGTGTGAATACATAGACCACAATATGTCCCTAGTGAGCCTCTAGTTGACTAGCTCATTGTGATCAACAGATAGTCATGGTTTCCTGGCTATGGACATTGGATGTCGTTGATAACGGGATCACATCATTAGGAGAATGATGTGATGGACAAGACCCAATCCTAAGACTAGCACAAAAGATCGTGTAGTTCATTTGCTAGAGCTTTGCCAATGTCAAGTATCTCTTCCTTCGACCATGAGAGCGTGTAACTCCTGGATACCGTAGGAGTGCTTTGGGGGTATCAAACGTCACAACGTAACTGGGTGACTATAAAGGTGCACTACAGGTATCTCCGAAAGTATCTATTGTTTTATGCGGATCGAGACTGGGATTTGTCACTCCGTGTAAACGGAGAGGTATCTCTGGGCCCACTCGGTAGGACATCATCATATGCGCAATGTGACCAAGGAGTTGATCACGGGATGATGTGTTACGGAACGAGTAAAGTGACTTGCCGGTAACGAGATTGAACAAGGTATTGGATACCGACGATCGAATCTCGGGCAAGTAACATACCGATAGACAAAGGGAATTGAATACGGGATTGATTAAGTCCTTGACATCATGGTTCATCCGATGAGATCATCGTGGAACATGTGGGAGCCATCATGGGTATCCAGATCCCATTGTTGGTTATTGACCGGAGAACGTCTCGGTCATGTCTACATGTCTCCCGAACCCGTAGGGTCTACACACTTAAGGTTCGATGACGCTAGGGTTATAAAGGAAGTTTGTATGTGGTTACCGAATGTTGTTCGGAGTCCCGGATGAGATCCCGGACGTCACGAGGAGTTCCGGAATGGTCCGGAGGTAAAGATTTATATATGGGAAGTCCTATTTTGGCCACCGGAAAATGTTCGGGATTTTTCGGTATTGTACCGGGAAGGTTCTAGAAGGTTCCGGAGTGGGGCCCACCTGCATGGGGGGACCCACATGGACGTGGGTAGTGGGGGCAAGGCCCCACACCCCTGGTCAAGGCGCACCAAGATCCCCCCTTAGAAGGAATAAGATCATATCCCGAAGGGATAAGATCAAGATCCCTAAAAAGGGGGGATAACAATCGGTGGGGAAGGAAATAATGAGATTTCTTTCCTCCCACCTTGGCCAATGCCCCAATGGACTTGGAGGGCAAGAAACCAGCCCCTCCACCCCTATATATAGTGGGGAGGCGCATGGGAGCTATAGACGAAGTTCTGGCACAGCCCTACCTCTCTCCCTACTCCTCCTCTCCCATGGTGCTTGGAGAAGCCCTGCTGGATTGCCATGCTCCTCCACCACCACCACACCGTTGTGCTGCTGTTGGATGGAGTCTTCCTCAACCTCTCCCTCTCTCCTTGCTGGATCAAGGCGTGGGAGACGTCACTGGGCTGTACGTGTGTTGAACGCGGAGGTGCCGTCCGTTCGGCACTAGGATCATCGGTGATTTGAATCACGACGAGTACGACTCCATCAACCCCGTTCACTTGAACGCTTCCGCTTAGCGATCTACAAGGGTATGTAGATGCACTCTCTTTCTACTCGTTGATGGTCTCTCCATAGATAGGTCTTGGTGACACGTATGAAAATTTTGAATTTCTGCTACGTTCCCCAACATCATGTTGTGATGCTTCGTTGTGTTTGCACATATCGAGCATATTGTGTGTATGATTGAAATGCTTGGTATGTGTGGGATCTGACTATCTAGTTGTTTATCTTTAGTAGCCTCTCTTACCGGGAAATGTCTCCTAGTGTTACCGCTGAGCCATGGTAGCTTGCTACTGCTCTGGAACACTTAGGCTGGCCGACATGTGTCCTTCCTCGTTCCGGTGTCTTTCCCTTCGGGGAAATGTCACGCATTGAGTACCGGAGTCCTATTAGCCCGCTACAGCCCGGTTTACCGGAGTCCTGCTAGCCCAGTGCTATAGTCCGGACCCACTTGCTGTTGACCGACACGTTCGAGGCTGGGTCATGAATGCCTGTCCCTGTAAGTCTGTGCCACTTTGGGTTTACGACTAGTCATGTCAGCCCGGGCTCCTTATCATATGGATGCTAGCGACACTATCATTTACGTGAACCAAAAGGCGCAAACGGTCCCGGGCAAAGGTAAGGCGACACCCGTGGGGATACCGTGCGTGAGGCCGCAAAGTGATATGAGGTGCTACAGGCTAGATCAATGTGACATCGAGTCGGGGTCCTGACAGCGTTGGCATCAGAGCCGGACTGCCTGTAGGTTCTCCAAGCCAAACTGGTCGATGTTGAGTCTAGAAATTCTTTAGTTATATGTAGGGGAATTGTTTGTGGGTTGGAACGTAAGGCTCTTTTTACTCCTTTATCTTATGACATTCTGATCTGAGTCAGTCTATTCTTCCACCGGGGGTTAAGGAATTAGGATCTATTCTCTCTATCAGGATCACGTGTTACTAATCAGTAGTACCTTATAAGGTTGATGTATACAAGCCTAGTTCAATTCTACTACCACATTATGATGCTAGGATGGACTCAGAACTTGATATGATGATGTTGAGTGTGTATGAAATCCTTTGTCAAATGTCTCAAAATCCTTCTTGAGCATTTACAGCTGTTATGCTGCCGAAATTTTGCTAGAAATTCTAATGCCTTTGCATTATGATTGTGCTTTCAGATGGACACTCGCGACCTCAATCAAGTGGTTCGCCTGACTCGATGCCTAGATGTACCCGGTCATATCGCCATGTTGGTCAGGGTAATGACTGAGGCTGGATACCGCTGGTATCCTGAGTAAACGGTCAAAGAGCAATTTCGGGACTTCAATCAAAGCCAGTATCTCTGCACTGTCAGGATATTTCCATCTTATCCTGGATCCACCGAGCCCCTTCACTGCTCCTATGGACTCGGGGTTACTATTGAGATGGCTGTGTAGGACGCCGCCTACTCTATGATGACCATTATGCGAGTCAGATCTGGTCTATTTCGGGACTCTGATTTCCGGTACATGCCAGGATCACTTCCGGGAGCACAAGGGTATCTCCAAGCTATCTATGCTGACCCTACCCAGGAGGATTCACGGACCCGCACCACTGCTGAGATGCTCGAGGATAAGGACCGTGAAAATCGGGCCTTGAGGTTAGAGCTCTTCAATAACCGTGCTGACCACTGGGCCACATTGACTCGGTTTGCACCGGCGATGCAAGCTGGATATTTGGATATGCGCGATCTCTATCCTGTGAGATCTGCTCTGCCAGACGTGATGGGTTGGCGTGATGTAGGAGGCATCACCCCACCTCGCGGTCCCCGCAGGCCACCGTCTGTTGGTCCAAGACCTCATCCTAGCCCCTATGGTCCACAAGCTCCGCGAGATCGTCTGTTTCCGGATGATCATGTTGAGCTTCCAGGCTATGGAGGTGATTTCTACGAGAACTACTATGGATCGGTCTGAGTTAGTGGTAGTATCACTAGTTCGCATTAGCTGTGCCGTCTATCGTCCTGCGTGACTTGTGGGATATGACCTAGTTTGTATCGCCTTCCGGAGGTGTAGAAAAATAATGTATAGGAGCTTGGAATGCCTCCGATGAGATGTAATCCTCTTTTCACCGTAATAGTACCTTGTTTGGTCCTGTTCTAAACCCTGTATGGTGTGTATGACGATGGAATAAAGAAGCAGTCTTTGTATCTACCATGTCATACGAATGATCATCTTGCATTCCGAGTTATTCCTTACATTCTGTATCCTATGTCGGAATTTTATCATTCTGACTAAATCATTGTCTTGTTTACCTAGGATGGTCAACACGCGCACAAACCCCGCTCCCCAAGAGCAGGCCGAAGGCAGCGAAGTCAGGAATGCAAATCTGCCTCATCCTCCTTCCCTAGCCGAGGTTATGATGGAAGCCGAAAGAAACAAGCGGGAGACCAACCGTTTGTTGGAGCGTATTGAGCAGAACACAGCACACCATCAGAGGTCTAACGTGGTGTCACTCAGTGATTTCATCAAGTTACATCCACCCACGTTCCACCACTCCGTCGAGCCTCTCGACGCTGATGATTGGCTTCGCAGTATCTCTCACAAACTGCGTTCCGCGCTGGTAGCGGAGGCTGACAAGGTCACCTTTGCTGCATATCATCTTGAAGGCCCCGCCAGTCTATGGTGGGAGAATTATGGAGCTATGCGCCCAGTGGGCCATGTCACTACTTGGGCGGAATTCAGCGAGGCTTTCCGTGAACATCACATTCCAGAGGGTCTCATGGACCGTAAACGTGAGGAATTTTGCAGTTTCACTCAGGGCCGACTCTCTGTGGATGCCTACAGCAGGGAGTTCGGTAACCTCGCACGATATGCAATTGAGGAAGTTTCTACTGATGCCAAGAAGCAAGAAAGGTTCCGTAAGGGGCTTAGTCCTGAGCTTCGCCGCGACCTCCATCTGCATGAGTGCACATCTTTTCAGAAACTTGTTAACAAGGCCATCAGTGCTGAGACTGGTCAGACTGATTATGACGCAACACGCAAGCATGGCCGTGACATGGGTTCCTCATCCGGTGCTGGTCCTCAGAAGCGCCGCGTGTGGGTGCCCAACACCACCCTACCACCCAGGCTCACACCGAGGCCATCTTTCCAGGCGCCTCACCCCGTTCAACAGTCTGCACCAGCCAAGCCCTATGGGGGTCCAACCAACAATGCTCCTCCACGTACCAGTTCCGTGACTTGTTTCAAGTGTGGGGAATCTGGTCACTATATGCGTGAGTGTCCCCAGACCAACCCCAACCAAACTGCTAAAGCTGTTGGCCGCGGCAAACCGACAGGGAAAGTGTTCCACGCCAAGCCGGCCACCGCTACACGTGGCCATGTCAACTGTAACTCTGCCGAAGAAGCTCAAGAAGATCCCAACGTCGTTCTCGGTATGCTGCTTGTTAATTGCCACCCGGCATCTGTTCTTTTCGATACAGGAGCCTCTCATTCATTTATATCCGAGAACTATGCTCGTTTGCATAACACCGCATTCTGTAACATGCCATCCACTATGGAAATTTCTACTCCCGGTTCTAGATGGCAGACCTCCAGGGTAAGTTATGGAAATGAAATCCAAGTCGACAGACTTGTTTTCCTTGCATCTTTGATAGCTCTCAAATTTTCAGATATTAATATCATTTTGGGTATGGACTGGATGTCAGCTCATCATGCCAAAATTGATTGCTTCTCTAGGACTGTTCAACTCACTCATCCTTCGGGGAAGATAGTCAATGTCTTGACCCGATTAGCCAAGCGACAATTATATTCTCTTAACGCCAGCCCTTTGCCAGACCTTGAGGACGTTTCGGTAGTCCATGACTTTCCGGATGTCTTCCCAGAGGAATTGCCAGGTGTTCCACCTGACAGGGATGTTGAGTTCGTAATAGACCTCATTCCAGGAACCGTTCTGATTGCTAGAAGACCTTACAAGATGGCACCACTAGAACTAGCCGAGCTTAAGAAACAACTCGATGAGTCCTTGAAAAGGGGTTTCATCCGACCTAGTTCATCTCCGTGGGCTTGCCCCGTCCTCTTCGTCAAGAAAAAGGATGGTACGGACCGGATGGTTGTAGATTACCGACCTGTCAATTTGGTCACAATCAAGAACAAATATCCGCTTCCTAGGATCAACGACCTGTATGATCAGCTTGCTGGATCCTCAGTCTTCTCCAAGATGGATTTGAGGTTCGGCTACCATCAAATCAAAATCAGAAACGGGGACATTCCTAAAACGGCCTTTGTTACTCGTTATGGCCAATACGAGTACACCGTCATGTCCTTCGGCTTAACCAACGCTCCAGCCACCTTTTCTCGGTTAATGAACTCAATCTTCATGGAGTATTTGGATAAATTCGTCATAGTTTATCTCAATGATATACTCATCTACTCCAAGAACGAGGAAGAACATGCCGAACATTTAAGGCTAGTGTTGAAGAAACTTCGAGAGCACCGCCTTTATGCCAAGTTTTCCAAATGTGAATTTTGGTTCTCGGAAGTGACCTATCTGGGTCATGTAATATCTGGTAAAGGTATTGCTGTTAACCCTGAGCGAGTTCAAGCCGTCCTTAATTGGACTCCACCTGAATTGGTCAAGCAAGTTCGGAGTTTTCTGGGCTTAGCGAGCTATTGTCGTCGCTTTGTCGAAAACTTCTCCAAAGTTGCTAAACCTCTAACCGAACTCCTCAAGAAAGATAAAAAGTTCGAATGGACTCCACAATGTGAGCACAGCTTTCAGGAACTGAAAAGACGCCTGACTTCTGCTCCCGTGCTGGTACCGCCAGACTTCTCCAAGGATTTTGTTATCTACTGCGACGCCTCGCGACAAGGACTAGGTTGCATTCTCATGCAAGATCGACATGTAATTGCTTACGCTTCACGGCAATTGCACCCACATGAGGAGAATTATCCTACTCATGATCTAGAGCTTGCAGCTGTAGTCTATGCACTTAAAACCTGGCGACATTACCTCCTCGGTAACCGTTGCGAAATATTCACTGATCACCAAAGTCTGAAGTACATTTTCACCCAACCGGATTTGAATCTCAGGCAAATACGTTGGGTTGAGTTGATCACAGATTTCGACCTAGGAATAACTTACACCCCAGGGAAAGCCAACGTCATGGCTGATGCACTAAGTCGTAAATCTTATTGTAACAACCTGATGTTACAACAAAGTCAACCGCTTCTCCATGAGGAATTTCGGAAGCTTAACCTTCACATTGTTCCTCACGGATTTCTTTCCACCTTGGTGGCGAAACCTACTCTTACGGATCAAATCATCGCTGCCCAGAAGCGAGATAAGGGAATAGCTAAGATCAAGGAGAACATTGCTAGCGGAGGTGCTAGTTGTTTCTCCATAAATGATCAGGGTGCTGTGTACTTTGAGAACCATTTAGTGGTTCCCAAGAACCAGCATCTACGGCAGTTGATCCTTAAGGAGGCTCATGAATCTCCTCTCACCATTCATCCCGGTAGTACTAAGATGTATCAGGGCCTACGCCAGAGGTTCTGGTGGACTAGGATGAAGAGAGAAATCGCTCAGTATATTGCTAATTGCGACGTCTGTCGTCGTGTAAAAGCAGAGCATCAACGACCTGCTGGCACCCTTCAACCCTTAGCCATTCCAGAATGGAAATGGGATAAAATTGGTATGGACTTCATTACCGGTTTTCCCAGGACCAAGAGAGGGAATAATGCTATCTTCGTCGTTGTCGATCGCCTTTCCAAAGTAGCCCATTTCCTACCTGTTCGTGAGAGTATAACCGCTAGTCAGCTGGCAGACTTATACAACTCCCGAATAGTGTCTCTCCATGGTGTTCCTTTGGAAATTAACTCGGATCGAGGAAGTCTTTTCACCTCTTGATTTTGGGAAAGTTTCCAAAATGCTATGGGAACCCGTCTCTCCTTTAGCACCGCTTTCCACCCTCAGTCGAGTGGTCAAGTGGAACGCGTCAACCAGATTCTAGAAGACATGCTTCGAGCCTCTGTTATCTCATTCGGAATGGATTGGGAGAAGTGCCTTCCATTTGCCGAATTCGCTTACAACAACAGCTATCCATCTAGCTTGGGTAAAGCCCCTTTTGAAGTTCTCTATGGACGACGGTGTCGAACACCCCTTAACTGGTCAGAAACCGGGGAAAGACAATTTTTTGGCCCGGATATGATTCAGGAAGCAGAAGAGCAAGTTCGCATCGTTCGTGAAAAGTTGAAAACAGCCCAATCTCGTCAGAAGAGTCAATATGACCGAAAACATAAGGCTATGACTTTCGAGGTTGACGAGAAGGCTTACCTTCGGGTTACCCCTCTGAAGGGAACCCATCGTTTCGGTATCAAAGGCAAATTGGCTCCTCGTTACATTGGACCTTTTCGCATTCTCGCCAAACGAGGAGAAGTTGCCTACCAGTTGGAACTACCTCCGCACCTCTCCAGAGTCCACGATGTCTTCCATGTTTCTCAACTCAGGCGTTGCTTCTCGGATCCTATCCGTGGAGTGGACTACGAAACGCTTGATCTCCAAGATAATCTTACATATCGAGAGTACCCCATTCGTATCCTCGATCAGGCCGAGTGTACCACTCGACGTCATAATATCAAGTTTCTCAAAGTACAATGGTCACACCATTCTGAGGATGAAGCAACTTGGGAAAGGGAGGATCGTCTTCGACTCGAGTATCCCGCCTTCTTTCCGGAGGAACCCAAATCTCGGGGCGAGATTCTTTTGAGTGGGGGTGAGTTGTCACATCCCAGTTAGCCATGCATTAGAGTGTTGCATCATGTTTAATCTTTCATCAGAAACCTGAAATGGGGATGACAGAACCCCCAGTCCCCTCTGAAACCAATTAGGGTTTACTAAAAACTTTTTCAATGAACCTGAAATGCCCTTCTAAAATGCCCATCATTTTTGTCTTGGTTCAGAACCTCTGCCAAAAGCGATGCAAATTTTCCTAGGCCATCTTAGGGTTTTTGAATTAATCCATAAATATTTGAATTTGGGCATTTAAAATTATATAAAATATTTAAATGCTCAAATATCTCCAAACTAAAATGTTTCATTTTGGAAATAATCCAACTATGGACCAGGAGTAGTTTGGTGATTTTAGGAGTAGCCTAAGTATTTTATTTAATTCAACAAAGTTGCAGAAGTATTAAAAAAACAGAAAACAGAAAGAAATGGACCTGGCACCCAGCACTCGGCCCACCTGCCGGCCCAGCCCAGCACCGCGCCAGCGAGCTGCTTGCCGGCCAGGCAGGCAGGCAGGTGCTCGACGGCGAGCACCGCATGGGTGCCACGCACCTGCTCGCCGCCTCGCCGCCTCCCTCGCCCGGCTAACGCCGTGAATCGGCCTCTCTCTCTCCCCCGAACCTCCCAGACACCCCCTCTCCTCTCCAGTTCCTCTCCCTCGCTCTCCCACGCCATGGCCGACGCCATCGCCGCCACCCCCTCGCCGTAGCCACGCCCTCCGTCAACCCCACGCCGTGCCGCCGTGTCCAGGAGCTCCGCCGCCGTCCACTTCATCGAGCTAGCCGAGCCCCGTGTGCTCGTGCGGCCCGAGACCACCGCACCGACCTCGCCCGAGCTCGCCGTCGCCGGAGATCCCCTTCAACGCCGTCGCCGCCTGAGCTCATCCCCGACCCTGCCGGTGGCCTCTACGGGAGCGCTGTGAGCCTAGCTACCCCTCCGACCTTCCCTCTCTCATTCCCGAGCCGTGTAGCCACCGCACGAACATCACACGCACGCACCGCCGCGGATCTCGTCGCCGACGTGCTCCCGGCCATCCTCCGGCTAACCCGCGGTGTCCAACGCACTCACCACGCTGCGTTGGTCCCAACCGTGCACTTCCCGCACCTCCCCGCACACCCTAGCGACAAGTTCGACTTTGGCCGAACTCCGGTGGCCGCCAAAGTCATCGCCGGCGCCAACTCCGGCCACCCCGACCCCAACGGACTCCACCAAGAGCTGCGGCTTGACCTCAGCTCCTCTCCGGTGGCCTCCGCGGCTCATTTGGTTGCCGGAACGGCAAAAATCACTTCCGCCGCCGCGTCGGGCTCGCCGGCGGCTAAACGGCGGTGCAGCCGACCCGGGTTTGACCACGGGTGGGCCCTGGTTGACTCCCCTGAGTCAATGACAGGTGGGGCCCAGCCCTGTTAATTAAACAAGTTTAGTTTTAATTAAACTTTAATCAATCTAATCACACTGACACGCGGGACCCACTGTCAGGTTTGACCCGGACGTGTTCCGTTGACCTGCTGACGTCACACTGACGTCAGGCTGACGCAATAATTGATTTTCTGGAATTATTCTAATATAGGAAATTTCAGAATATAATTTAAACTTCAAAAATTCATAACTTTTATTCTGTAACTCCAAATCAGACAAATTATATATGAAAAATGATCAGAAAAATCCAATCTATCCATCTGTACTATTTTCATGCATGACTAAACAAGTTAACTTGATGTTTAATGCAGAACAAGGAAAAACACTTTAAAGGGCCATGTTTGAGTTTGAAATTTGAATCTTTGATTCAAATTGGTTCAAACCCTTCTGGTTTTAGTTGCATTAGCCCAACACACTCATATTGCTACGTTTCATGCATGCATCATATTGTTGCACATTGTTTGGTGATGGTTGTGTATCAGTGTCCTTGCGACAGGTTCTGCCTCCGAGGAGTATCGTGATTACCCTAACGAAGAACCGTATCAGTGCATCGAACCATCAGGCAAGCAACCAACCATTTGATCATATCGATACAATCCCATGTTCTCGCTCCTGCTCTCTTTTACTGCATTAAGACAACGCGTTTCAAACTGCTGTGTGCTACGGTAGTTGAACCCATTTCCTCTGCATGACCTGTCATTGCCAAAGTAGCTAGATGGAACCCACTAGCATGTGTAGGAGTTGATTGAGCCATATGTATGTGTTGTTCCTACCTTGCTATGCCTGCTATGCTTAGAGTCGTGTTAGGTCTGGTTCATCTGGGTGATGGGCTGGAGTGAAATGGTTATGTCGGTAACAGGAGTGGTGTGGTGAACACGATTTGGTAAAGGTATCGATGAGAGGCCATGTAGGAGTACATGGTGGGTTGTTTCATTGAAGCCGACCTTAAGCACTGAGATCTGTATGTGTGATTTAAGATAAAGCTACTACCATGAATTGGGCCCTGAAATATGACCCCGCTCGACTTCTTATTCACCCTAGCTTTCTGTCCAGGAGTTGCAAGTAGTTTCTGGTGTTTGTAGCCTACTGGAGGCCGTGGACAGCGCTGACCGTAGGGGTGGGCTGTGATACGGTAGGTACGTGGCTGGGTGTACCGGATACCCGTTAGGTATCCCGGAAACCCTGTTCACATCGTTCGGGGCCGTATGGGAAACCTTGGCCGGACTCCCTGCGGATGGAACCTGGATAGGCGATAAACCTGGACTAGAGGCTTAGGTGTTTAGGTAGGTCGTGGTCTACACCCACGTCGGCTTTCGCTTGAAGTCTGCCGAGCACATGTCGTGTGCAGACGCTAAGTGGTGGAAACATGTATGAAGAAGTACACCCCTGCAGGGTTATCATGATCTATTCGAATAGCCGCGTCCGCGGTTAAGGACTACTTGGTTGCCTATACAGTTCATAGACAAGTAAATGGAAACTACTAAAAGCCTCAAGATAAGTGTGAGTGCCGAGGATGGCTCTTCCGTAGGAAGACGGAGGTGGATCCTCGGTAGTGTATTGACTTGGTGAGTAGTGGACTCGTGTACGCAAAATCATTTCAAGTTGGAGTCTCGTAGGTTAGCCTAGCCAAGAGTCAAAGCTGGCTTGCTGCAACAACTCCACCAACCCTTCTTGATAATATGCATGTATGTAGGATCTGATGTAAGTCTTGCTGGGTACTTTTGTACTCATGTTGCTATAATTTACATTTTTACAGAAGACGCTGCAACCCCTTCTGATGGGTTCTACGTAGACGTTGACATCAATGAGTAGGCTAAGGCCCAGGTAGTGATCCTGAGCTTGTGAAGGACCACGTAGTATAGCTAGGCTTTCCAAGCCTCTTTTATTTTACTAGTTGTCTGTACTCAGACAAGTTACTTCCGCTGCTGGTTTGTATGACTGTATGACTTGAATGCTGGGTTGTGTGACCCGTACCTTGTGTATGTTATGTATGGCTCTCTGAGCCTTAAATAAAGTACTTGTGTCGTAGAGTCATGTTGTGATGCTTCGTTGTGTTTGCACATATCGAGCATATTGTGTGTATGATTGAAATGCTTGGTACGTGTGGGATCTGACTATCTAGTTGTTTATCTTCAGTAGCCTCTCTTACCAGGAAATGTCTCCTAGTGTTACCGTTGAGCCATGGTAGCTTGCTACTGCTCTGGAACACTTAGGCTGGCCGGCATGTGTCCTTCCTCGTTCCGGTGTCTGTCCCTTCGGGGAAATGTCACGCATTGAGTACCGGAGTCCTGTTAGCCCGCTACAGCCCGGTTTACCGGAGTCCTGCTAGCCCAGTGCTACAGCCCGGACCCACTTGCTGTTGACCGACACGTTCGAGGCTGGGTCATGAATGCCTGTCCCTGTAAGTCTGTGCCACTTTGGGTTTACGACTAGTCATGTCAGCCCGGGCTCCTTATCATATGGATGCTAGCGACACTATCATATACGTGAGCCAAAAGGCGCAAACGGTCCCGGGCAAAGGTAAGCCGACACCCGTGGGGATACCGTGCGTGAGGCCCCAAAGTGATATGAGGTGCTACAGGCTAGATCGATGTGACATCGAGTCGGGGTCCTGACACCCTGTGTAAACCTTTTATATTGCCTCTTGTTGTTCACGCATCCCATGGGTACTACACCCACAAACGATATTGCCGTTATTGGCATTTCGCCACAACAAATTAAAGCACGAACCTTGAAATACAGGGTTTATAATGAAAGGGCATTCTTCAGCCCACTTTCTGTTACATAGTCTGAATACCTTCGGGAGTGTTCGGCATCAAGAGTTTGGCCTTATATGCATCTGCTCCGAATCATGTCTTTGGTCAAATGTTGGGTTTGCCCGGCTCCTGGGTTTGCCGCCTTAAGTTCCATTCTTATCGGCTAAGGCGGCCAAAGGAGAACTACTGCGATTGTGCCCTGGTTATTCCGGATGAGCACCTTAGTAGAGAAAGCCGAAAACTGACTATCATGATACAATGAGAGACTGTTCAACCACTCGAAGACTTCTCGAAATCTTTAGGATCCCTCCGCATTAACGAAGGACCATTTCCCGGTCTTGTGCACATGCGCCCGTATTTGGATGCATGCGAAGGTACCAGGGGCTACATAGTAGCCCCACCATTAGACTCCCATGGCTAAGCGAAAGTGTTACAGCTATATAGTCCGGTTGCCTAGTTCGACTTTCGATCACCTCCTTAATGGACCAAGACGTTGGATCAAGTGTGATTACGCATATTTTTCGCGAACACCCCCGCATTGTATGCGTGGGGGCTGAAGCCAACGACTGCTAACTTTCAGATTACTTATATAATACTTTTAGGCAAAAAGTATAAATATAGCCTTACAACCAAAATAAATTGTCTTTACAATGATTCGATTTGTCACTCGAACAATACATTCTTCGAGCACTGCGCCCCATTTAAGCGGGGACCTTCTATCACCTGCTCCAAGTAGTGCTCGGCCAGATACTGGCCTCCCGCCGGATTCTGGGTCGCTATAATGGTGGCCTCCATATCTGTCCAATAGGCTTTAACGCGGGCAAGAGCCATTCGTGCACCCTCTATGCACACAGACTGTCGGTGTCAAAACCGGCGGATCACGGGTAGGGGGTCCCGAACTGTGCGTCTAGGCGGATGGTAATAGGAGACAAGGGACACAATGTTTTTACCCAGGTTCGGGCCCTCTCAGTGGAGGTAAAACCCTACTCCTGCTTGATTAATATTGATGATATGGGTAGTACAAGAGTCGATCTACCACGAGATCAAGGAGGCTAAACCATAGAAGCTAGCCTATGGTATGATTGTTGTTCGTCCTACGGACTAAATCCCTCCGGTTTATATAGACACCGGAGAGGGCTAGGGTTACACAGAGTCGGTTACAATGGTAGGAGATCTACATATCCGTATTGCCAAGCCTGCCTTCCATGCCAAGGAAAGTCCCATCCGGACACGGGACGAAGTCTTCAATCTTATATCTTCATAGTCTTGGAGTCCAGCCGACGGTGATAGTTCGGCTATCCGGACACCCCCTAGTCCAGGACTCCCTCAGTAGCCCCCGAACCAGGCTTCAATGACGATGAGTCCGGCGCGCATATTGTCTTCGGCATTGCAAGGCGGGTTCTTCTCCAAATTCCATGTACTCACCGAATGGTGTCCGGCTTCTTATAAATGCTGCGCTCCTCGGCTTTAACGTCCAATAATGGCCATCTTCCACGTGTCATACGAATGTGAAAGGCCAGGGTATTTTTACATTTTACCCCCTAGCTGCGCGAATAAGCTTCCTATAAAGAGAGGCGAGGATCTATATCCGAATCACACCATCCTCCTTCCGTGAGTATTCATCGGAGCGCCTTTGACCAAAAATCCATTCCATCATGGATAGTCGACGCGGCTCCTCCTTGCGCGCTCCCAGCCCTTAGCCAGGAGATTGTGGGAGATGCTCGGTCACGCACAGTGAGCTGGTGATGCTCCAACCGAGGGATTTCTTCCCCCAGCCTTCATGGTTCCGGTTCGAGCCGGACTTGCCACCTACAAGGGCGGGAAGCAGGTGGAGAGCGTCCCCAATCCCTCCAAAGGAGAGCGGGTATGCTTTGTCCCTTATCTAATAAGAGGACTCAGATTTCCCATACATCCATTTCTCCGGGGGCTCCTGGAGTTCTATGGGCTCCAGCTTCATCATCTTACGCCTGCCTCCATCCTGCATATCATGGGTTTCGTGGTCCTTTGCGAGCTGTTCTTGGGCGTTGAGGCCCATTTTGCGCTGTGGAAGAGATTATTCTGCCTCGTACCCCGTTCTCATGAGGGGTCGATATATCAAGTGGGAGGAGCCGAACTATGGCGCATCGCTGGGACCGGATATCTACCCGGAACCCCGAAGAAGGCGTCCGAAGACTGGCCTTCGGAATGGTTTTATATGGAAGACGCCTCGCTACCAGACCTAGTTCGGATCGGCCTCCCGAAGTTCAGCAACGCTCCTCTGAAGAAATTCTTGAGTTGGCGCCCACGGAGCCCTCAACGGGAGAATGATAGGGACGTCCATTATCTGATGGGCCGAATAAGTTTATTGGCCCATTCCGGGTTGACCATGATTGGAGTCATGGCCACATGCATTATGCGACGGGTACATCCGCTCCAGTACAGGGGCCACCCCATGTGGGACTTCAACGGGGAGGATGATGCCACCCGTCATGGCCGCAAGGGGCCGGGATCGGTAGACGATCTGGTGAAGATCCTGTCCGGCCTGTACAAAGGGGAGAAGGAGGACTTCCTCTGTGCTAGTCCGATGAATGGAGTTTCCATGAACAACCCTCGGAGCTGGGTAAGCGGACGTTTGTTTAGCCGATCCATATTCTCAAAGTGTCTCACTTTGTGGTTTTGACGCAGGAACTGCGCCGGGCCGTAGAGGATATACACAGCCTGGCTCCACAACCCGAGGATCCGGAACGATCCCTTGATCCGGCCTCCAAAGAGGATCCGGACATAAAGGTGGAGCTGATTGATGGGGTGTTCCAGCAACTTAGCATCGACAATGCTTTGGTCGCCATTATGGGCGACTATCCCAGAATATCTCCGGTTTCCCAGGTAACTGTGACCGGAGTCCCGATACCATTACTCATCCATGCTTATCTGACCACCGTATACCAATGGTGTTTCGCAGGAGGTGCCTTCGAGGCGGGAAGCCGAACCCGCGGCGGCTGACCAACAAGGGGTAGCTCGCCCCAGCAGGCGGAAGAGAAGTGCGGCGCAGATCGAGACGTCGCTGCAATGGTATGGCGCGCCACCACGTTTCCAGGAAAGATTCCTGGAAGGCATATTAACATTCGTGGTTCTTTTCAGGAGAAAGAGGGCTCGCCAGACTATGTCCGGAGAGATTGCCAATCGAGCCTCCGCCAGCCAGGCTCCAACGCCAGGTCCGGAGGGGGAGGAGAACGCAAGGCGCGCGTCGGGTGCAACTCCAACGGAGGACGCCGACCGGTTTTCCGCCACCAGATCTGAGGTGGAGAGCGGAATGAATCGCAGGCGCCGCCGGACAGTTCTTCGGGACGCATGCTTCTCCCTGAAGGCGTTAAATGCCTTTAATTCGGGAGATGCGCACCTCCGTGCCGCTCAAGAAGGTCTAGCCAGAGCCACGAAGCAGTATGTGAAAGACATATGGGTGAGGAATTTTGACAATTATATATGCCAGTAGCCCCCGAGACTTAAAATAGTTAGAATAACTGATTTAAGGATCATTTGTTATGTAGGATCTTACGGAGAAGAATACCCACCTGTCCCAGGAGCTTCAAGAGTGCAAGGCCCAACTAGAGGCCGCACTAGCCGCCACGGGAGGAGCCACAGAGACCCCCCCCGGTAATATATACTTTCGAAAGAGCAGTAGTTTGTGAAGTGCGGCGTGTGTATGGGTCTGACAATAATGTTGCAGATGGTGCCGGACTAGATCCGGACAGGCAGCAGCTACTACGCCAGCTAAAGGCCGGCGAGAAGGTGCTTACAAGGGTGCGACAGGAGAAAAATAACCTCCAAGATGCCAACACTCGGCTGGGCGAGGAACTAAAAGATGTTCGGGTCCAGCTGTCTTACTCCGTGAAGGAGAATCCGCGACTTCATCGCGGCATTTATAGTAAGTGCTTGAACGAACTTTTGAAAAGAAGAGTTCGGCGAGGAAGTCGATTAACAGGAATATGTCTGTAGGTATGCTCACAGGCCGTCTTGCAGAGGAAATGCCCGGTTCAGCGGGTGACCTACTTCCCGAGCTGCTGCAGCTGCACGGACGAATTCAGCAGGTGATGTGTGGCGTCGCCCAAGCCTTATGGCCGTCCGTCTCCCTACCCGAGGGTCTTGGAGGGCTTGTGGAGAAGCTTCAGGGAGCACGGTGGCGCTTTCGTCTGTGGAAGATATCGGCCTGCCGTCAAGGCGCCAGGGAGGCCTGGGCCATGGTGAAGACGAGGTACATGAAGGCCGACCCAAACCACATGGCCGAGGTCGGACCTGTGGGGCCCGATGGGAAGGAGATCCCTGTGAGCTTAATGTACGGCCAGGTAGAGTTGGCCGCAAAGTATTCCCAGCGGGACTGTAAACTAGACAGCCTATTAGATGGTATTGAGGAGGAGTACAATCAGTCAATTTGACTGTGTAATTTGAAATGACATGTAAAATGCCTTCTAGCAGGATTGTAGATCGTTTGTCATTGCGGACCTTTTCGCTTCAACCTCGGGACCCGACAGTCTGGAGTGTGTCTAAATACCCTCGCGGTTATAAAAAAACCGGGGCATGCTTGGAGACCAGGCATAGGGGTCATTAGTGCTTTATCAGACAAGTGCCCAACTAGTTATGTTATATTACATGGTTAGTAAGAAACATCTTCCAGGCAGAATAGTTCCATTAGGGGTTCCTTTCCCTGGGAGGCATGCCCTAAAGTGCATGTCCGGACTGCGAAAAAAGCAGGAAAGCATCTGGGGGCAGATAAATAAATAAGTAAGAGATCATCTTTTAGTTCACCGACTGAATATTCTCTTAAGAACGCTAGCTTTCGGCTTCACCCAGTCTGAGGTACACATTCGGCTGACCCGGCAGTAACAATCGCAGAGGTGCTCCCTTTACCTCCTAGGCGAACAATCAGGAACGTAGGGGTAAGCACAGGAGCCAGGCAACCCAGCTTGGCCCAAACTTAAGTCATATCGATGCATATGATGGTGAATAAAAGGTACATGCGGAAGTGTGACACATGTGTTGGGCATGAAGCCCATATGAATAAGCTTCTATTAAAGAAGCCCCCAGGCATGATGAGTGCGAGCAGCATGTCAAGTGTGTGCGAACAATGCGCAGAGGAGCCTCCAAAGGCTTTTTAAGAAAAAAGGAGGGAGAAAGAGAGAAATAAAAGACAGCTAAAGTATAAAATGTAGACGAAGGAAGGAGACGAACTCAGAGTCCGACACTAGGCATAGAATCTTCGGAGACGGGCTGCGTTCCATGGGTATGGCTCGAGTCGGTTGTCCGATGCGTTTCGCATACGGTATGCTCCGCCGGTCAGGACTTGGTCGATGATGAAGGGACCTTCCCATTTGGGCTTGAGTTTGTCCTTTTTCTTGTCAGGCAGGCGTAGAACTAGTTCCCCAACATTGTAAGTTTTGGCCCGTACTTCTCTGCTTTGATATCTTCGAGCCTGCTGTTGACAGAATGCGGAACGAGCTTTTGCCACATCGCGCTCCTACTCTAAGGCGTCCAAACTGTCCTGCCGATCCAGCTCAGCTTCTCTTTCTTCGTACATGCGCACGCGAGGTGAGTCATGAATTATGTCGCAGGGCAAAACTGCCTCTGCGCCGTACATCATAAAAAATGGTGTGAATCCGGTAGTGCGATTCGGCATGGTCTGCAGCCCCCAGAGTACGGAGTCGAGCTCCTCTACCCAGTGCGTGTTAGATTCCTTGAGGGACCGCACTAGTCTGGGTTTAATGCCACTCATGATTAGACCATTTGCATGCTTGACTTGACCGTTAGTTTGAGGGTGATAGACTGAAGCGTAGTCGAGCTTGATGCCCATGTTTTTGCGCTAGAGTTTAACCTCGTCGGCCGTGAAGTTTGTGCAATTATCAGTGATGATGCTATGGGCAACACCGTAACGGTGTACTACCCCTGATATGAAGTCTATCACGGGTCCGGATTCGGCCGTCTTAACTGGCTTGGCGTCTATCCATTTGGTGAATTTATCCACCATGACCAATAGGTATTTTTGCTTGTGGGTTCCTCCTTTAAGGGGTCCAACCATGTCAATCCCCCAGACCGCGAACGGCCAGGTGATGGGTGTAGTTTTCAGGGCGGTGGGTGGCATGTGGCTTTGATTAGCAAAGAGCTAGCAACCGACGCATCGTTGGACTAAGTCCTGAGCATCTGCCCGGGCCGTTGGCCAATAAAATCCTGTACGGAAGGCCTTGCCTACCAGGGCCCGGGCTGCGGCGTGGTGCCCACTGAGTCCGGTGTGAATTTTAGCCAGAAGATTTCGCCCTTCCTCTTCAGAGATGCACCTTTGAAGGACTCTGGTTGTGCTTTTGTTATAAAGCTCACCCTCATGGACCTTATAGGCTTTAGATCTCCGTACTATGCAGCGGGGCTCGTTTTGGTCCTTGGGAAGATCCTGCCTAGTTAAGTAGGCTAGGAATGGTTCCGTCCATGGGGCAATGACTGCCATTATTTCGTGGGCTGAAGGTGTTATTTCATTGGCAGAACTACCGATAGTGTCAGAATGTTCGGTGTCGGGCGGTGTGGTTGGGTCCGGATTATTGTTTCCGGGCTCCCCTTCCCATAGTACGGATGGCTTGAAAAGCCGTTCCAGGAAGATGTTGGGAGGGACGGCATCGCGCTTTGCGCTGATGCGTGCCAATGCGTCCGCCGCCTGGTTATTATCCCGGGTTATATGGTGAAATTCGAGCCCTTCAACCCGAGCTGACATTTTTAGGACGGCATTACGGTAAGCTGCCATTTTCGGATCCTTGGCGTCGAAGTCTCCATTTATTTGGGATATTGCAAGGTTCGAATCCCCGCGCACCTCTAGGCGTTTAATGCCCATGGAGACCGCATCCGGAGGCCATGTAGAAGGGCCTCGTATTCGACTGCGTTGTTGGAGTCCGTGTACATTATCTGGATTATTGGACTGTGTCTCCGGTTGGGGATGTCAGAACGACGCCAGCCCCCAGGCCGGCCAACATTTTGGAGCCGTCGAAGTGCATGATCCAATTGGAATATGCGCCGTACTCTTTAGGGAGTTCGGCTTCAGTCCATTCGGCGACGAAGTCAGCCAAAACTTGCAACTTGATAGCTCGCCGTGGTTTATAGGTTATGTCAAATGGGAGGAGCTCAATGGCCCATTTTGCAATCCGGCCAGTTGCGTCGCAGTTGTTTATAATATCATTAAGAGGTACTTCGGAGGCTACTGTTATCGAACACTCTTGGAAGTAGTGTCGCAGCTTCCGGGATGCCATGAACACCGTGTATGCTATCTTTTGATAATGTGGATACCTGGACTTGCATGGAGTTAGGACAGTGGACATGCAGTAAACTGGTTTTTGAAGGGGGAACTTGTGTCCGTCCGTTTCTCGTTCGACGACGAGCACCGCGCTTACAACTTGATGTGTTGCCGCGATATATAATAACATTGGTTTGCCCATATTGGGCACGGCCAGGACCGGATTTGTTTCCAATATGGCTTTTATTTCTTCGAGTCCGGCCGTGGCGGCATCCATCCACTCGAAGTGTTCGGTGCGCCGGAGGAGTCGATAAAGGGTAATGCCTTTTCACCCAAATAGGAGATAAAGCGGCTTAGAGCCACCACGCATCCTGTCAATTTTTGAATTTGTTTGAGGTCTTTTGGGATATCTAATTGTGATAGAGCTCGGATCTTTGCTGGGTTTGCTTCAATTCCTCTACCGGATACAATGAAGCCCAAGAGCTTTCCGGCTGGTACGTCGAAAACGCATTTTTCCGGGTTGAGCTTAATCTCGTATGCTCGGAGATTGCTGATTGTGAGCCTCAAGTCGTCTACTAGAGTTTCGACGTGTTTGGACTTGACGACCACATCGTCTACGTATGCCTCCACTGTTTTGCCGATCTGGTTTGCCAGACATGTCTGGATCATGCGCTGATATGTTGTGCCGGCGTTTTTGAGCCCGAAGGGCATTGTGTTGAAGCAGAATGGTCCATATGGAGTAATGAATGCCGTTGCGGCTTGGTCAGGCTCTGGAGAATGCGTTGAGGAAGCACAATGAATCATGCCCTGCAGTAGCATCGATAATTTGATCGATGCGGGGAAGGGGGAAGGGATCCTTTGGGCAAGCCTTGTTAAGGTCCTTGAAATCGGCACACATGCGCCAAGATTTGTCCTTCTTTTGTACCATTACCAGGTTTGCTAGCCAGTCCGGATGTTTTATATCTCTTATGAATCCGGCTTCTAATAGTTTGGCTAGCTCCTCTCCCATTGCCTGTCTTTTGGGTTCGGAAAATCGCCGAAGGGCCTGTTTGACTGGCTTGAATCCTTTTAGGATATTTAGGCTGTGCTCTGCCAGCCGGCGTGGGATTCCTGGCATGTCTGAAGGGTGCCAGGCAAAAATTTCCCAATTTTCCCGTAGGAATTCTCGTAGTGGGGCGTCTACATCAGGATTTAATTGTGCCCCAATGGAGGTCGTATTTGTAGGGTCCGTTGGATGGACATGGAATTTGACTATTTCGTCCGCTAGCTTAAAAGAGGTGGACTTGGATCTTTTGTCAAGTATCACGTCGTCCCTGTTCACCGTGGAGCGCAGCGCTGTGAGTTCTTCGGCCGCTAGGGCTTCAGATAACGCCTCTAGGGCTAGTGCGGCTGTCTTATTTTTGGCGCGGAGCACTACGTCCGGATCACTGGCAAGGGTGATGATTCCGCTGGGCCCGGGCATTTTGAGCTTCATGTACCCGTAATGGGGTATAGCTTGAAAAATGGTGAGTGCCTCTCGTCCTAATAAAGCGTGATATCCGCTGCTGAACGGGGCCACATGGAACGTGATTTCCTCGAACCTGTAGTTGTCCGGTGATCCGAATACTACATCCAGTGTAATTTTTCCTGTGCAGCATGCTTCCCGACTAGGGATTATTCCTCTGAAGGTTGTGTTGCTTCGCTCAATGCGGCTCGAGTCTAGTTCCATTTTTCGAAGGGTTTCCTCGTAGATGAGGTTTAATCCGCTGCCGCTATCCATGAGTACCTTAGTAAGGCGAAAGTTGTCCACTATTGGACTGAGGACCAATGCGGCTGGTGCTCGGGATGTTCAGAATTTAGGTTCGCCACTAGCGTTAAAGGTAATAGCCGTGTCGCTCCATGGATTTATTGTTGCTACTTGGTAGACTTCGGCGAGGCTGCGGAGTGTTTGTTTCCGCATATTATTTGATGTGGAAGTCTCGAAGACTGTTAATACCGTACTGGTACTACTGGGCTGGTTATCTTGGGCTAGAAGCTCTTTGCCACTTTTGGCCACCTGCCGTAGTATCCAACATGCTCGAAGGCTATGTGTTGGAGTGGCGCTCTCTGTACTATGGATTTTGCAGGGTCCATTCAGCCATCCCTCTAGTACGGTTCCTTGCCCTTTAGGGTTTTTTTGCTTTTTGGTTTTTAACCCAGGTGCCTGAATATGATGCACCCTTTTATTTTGGACTAGGGTTGTGTTCGGAGCCGGATTGTCCCAAAATTTGGTTTCAGTTTTCCGGGCACTCTCCATCACACAGTACTTTCGTACTATGGACGCCAGGTCAGCGAAGCGTGTAATTTCACGACGACTTATGGCGTTCATGATTCCCTTGTCCGTGCAATTATTGCAGAAAATTGAGATTGCGCTTTCCTCATGGCAGTCCTTTATCCTTTCCATAACCAGGAGGAATTTGGCCCAGTAATGGTGTACTCTTTCAGCGGGCTCTTGCCGGATTTGGGATAAATCGCTTGTGTTTGGGTGGGCGGGTGGAATTAGATTTGGAACCCCGTCCAATCTGAGACTCAAGGGCCGAAAAGTTTGCGAACTTGGAAGCTTGGATTGTTGGATGTTGTCCAACGAGTCTGGCCCGCTGCCTGACTTTAGGTTCAGTGCTTGATTGACGTCCGTCCCTCCGAGGGAATCCGACATGGAGGGGTTGGGAATTCGGACATAACTCGTCCTTAATGTAGAGGAAGAGTCGACGTGCTGTTCATTCACCACAGCAACGTGGTGGGTAGCCTGGGAGAGTTTGTCTCTCTCAGATCGGTGTTAGGCCCGATCTGATCGTAGTCTGTAGTGACTCCCAGGGCGGCGATGCGATCCAAGAGCTCGTTTACGGAAGAGAGCTCCATCGGATCTAGCTGCTCGGCGAGTTCCGAGTTGACATGAAGATCGCTGTTGATGACCCGAGAGGTCATCGTCGGCACGGCGGCCGAACAAGCGGTCATAAGAAAACCACCTAGCCGAATAGTTTGGCAACGGTACCGTCTTTAAAGATGGGATGAGGCATCCTTCCTGATTGCAACGGCACAGAGGAACTCTCAATGAAAGCACCAATGTCGGTGTCAAAACCGGCGGATCCCGGGTAGGGTGTCCCAAACTGTGTGTCTAAGCGGATGGTAACAGGAGACAAGGGACACGATGTTTTTACCCAGGTTGGGGCCCTCTCGGTGGAGGTAAAACCCTACTCCTGCTTGATTAATATTGATGATCTAGGTAGTACAAGAGTAGATCTACCAGGAGATCAAGGAGGCTAAACCCTAGAAGCTAGCCTATGGTATGATTGTTGTTCGTCCTACGGACTAAAACCCTCCGGTTTATATATACACTGGAGAGGGCTAGGGTTACACAGAGTCGGTTACAATGGTAGGAGATCTACATATCCGTATCGCCAAGCCTGCCTTCCATGCCAAGGAAAGTCCCATCCGGACATGGGACGAAGTCTTCAATCTTGTATCTTCATAGTCTTGGAGTTCGGCCGGCGGTGATAGTTCCGCTATCCGGACACCCCCTAGTCCAGGACTCCCTCACCGACCTCCTCATGGCATCAATCTGAGGCACGGCCCCAAGGAATTGTTGCACCAAACCAAAGTAACTGTCCAGCTTAGGCCCCTTCGGCCAAAGATGGTCTATTACAGACCGCATTGCAAGCCTGGACAGCCTGTGAAGCTCCCCTACAACAGCCATCTTCTCACTTAACGGTAGCGGGCGCGCGGGAGCATTGAATTGCGACCAGAAAAGCTTCTCCACTTCTTTATAACCTTGATCCTCGAAAAACTAGGTTGCAGCAGCTGTACTCTTTGCCAAGTCCGCATACGCGTCCGCAGGACTCCAGCGACCATCCAGGGGAGCATACTTCGGATGCAAAAACTTCGTCCACAGTAGGTAGGAGCCCCCAGCCGTGATCTTACTGGCCTGTTGAAGCTCCTCCCGCACTCCCCTGACCTCGGTCCGCATATCCTTGGTGGCATTAAGTGCCTTGTTCAGGTCGGCCAAACTAGCCTTATTCTTTTTTTCAAGGATTTCATACCGGTCAGCGACATTTTTCAACTCCACAGCCATTTCAACTATCATTTCCTTGCTTCGGCGATGATCAGCCTGTTCGGCTGTCAATTCTTCGGCCGGCTTTAGGGCAGCCGCACTGCTAACCCGAGCTTGTTCGTTGGCCTGGGCAAGTTCCGCCCTCAGGGCTTCCACGGCAGTAGCACCATTTGCAGTCCAAGCATATTGCGCTAATATTATGCTCCTCTCATATTTTCCTTTACAACATAATAAGGAAAGCAGAGCACATACCTTGTGACTCGTTCAGCCGCTCGTTCACCAGCGTGATATCGGCATCAATAGATCCGATATTCCTCCTTAGCTCGGCAACTTCAACGGACTGGTCGGCTGCCGGACCCTTATATACCTGCCCATATGTACAGCGCAATCATTACTATATGATCCCCCGTTTGCCGCCAAGTGGGGCACCAGAGTCTCAGGGGCTACTATCCATATGGAGCACACCTAGCGCGTGCCTCATAGTCAAAAAAATAGTGTATTTTTTACTACATACCTCAAAGCCTCTGAGCAGGCTCATAAGTGCTTCATTCAAACCGCTTGTGGCGGATGAGATCTTCTTAAGCACCACGCTCATTAATGAGCGGTGCTCCTCCGAGAGCGCAGCTCGCTCCAGAAGGCCTATCAGTATGTCTGGCCGGACATCGAACTGTGCCAGACCCTTCTCATCGCCCCCCGTGGGAGCCAAACGCTCCGGGCTGAGGGCGGTCGACGTATTAGCTTCCGGCTTCGGCAGATCCGGACTCCTCCGTGACGACACCTTGGTGTCGCCCGCTTCATGAGGCGAAGAGGTGGGTGGGGTCTCGCTCTCCATCATCTCCGGAGGAAGGTCCCCCGAAGACGAACTCTGTTGAGAAGAGATGCTAGCTGAACTGCAAAAGGCGAATCCTGGTTATTGATCTTGGAGAAAAGCAGTACCTTCGAATTAACGATTAACTTACAGCTCGGTGGAGGGCTGGCCCGTTGGAGGGCCTGACGCGGTGAGGGTGCCCGTCGGGGCAGAGCCCCCTGGTGCTACCTTTTTCCCTAGTTTGGGCATCTCCGTCTCCAAGTCTTTGGAGGCGGCCCTTTTCTTCCCGCGCGGGGAGGAGGCTTTAGCCTCCCCTTCCCGACTATCCTCCTCAAGGGAGGTAACAATTCCCCCAGTTCGGATGCGTTGCGCGTGAAGTTCGGTTTCTTTGTTCTTCCCCTTGTCTCTCCCTGAGGGCACTTTGCTGAGCACCCGGTCAAGCATCTTGGCAATAGTGGGACTAGGCGAGCCTTCGGGAAGTGGCGCCGGACACCTGATTCTCTCCGCCTTGTTGAGCCATTCCTGGACACGGATGATTTTCAGAATAACAACTATGACAAATATAAAACAAAGTGTCCGGTATCAAGGTTACTTACTTGGGTATCTAGGCGATTGCAGCTTAGGCCCGCATCCTCGGTGGTGTCCGAACACTCTACTTGTGGTCCGAAGAATAATTTAGGCCGAAGAGGTGCTTAACAGTCCGCGGACCCTCTGGATTGAACTCCCACATCCGGAGAGGCCAGCGTTGGCACGGCAACATCCGTCGGATTAACATCACTTGAATTATCCTAACAAGGTTAATGTCCCTCTCAAGACGCTCTCGGATGCGGCTCTGCAGTACTGGTACATTGCCAGCGGGCCCCCAATTCCGTCCTACGTCAGTCCAAGACGCCAATTGTGATGGAGGGCCCGAGAGGAACTCGGGGGCGGCCACCCACTTTGTGCCTCTGGGAGCCGTAACGTAAAACCACCTCCATTGCCATACACCGAATACTTCTGGGAAAGAACCCTCTGGCCATGGGGCATCGGTGTTCCTGCTTATTATGGCACCTCCGCACTCCGCAAAGTCGCCCCTCGATCATCTTCGGCTTCACAATAAAGGTCTTGAGCCACAAGCCGAAGTGGGGAGTGACGTGGAGAAAAGCCTCACACACAATGATGAACGACGAGATATGGAGGATAGCGTTTAGAGCTAGATCATGAAAATCCAACCCGTAATAGAACATGAGCCCCCTCACAAAGGGATCGAGGGTGAGGACCAAGCCGCGGAGGTAGTGAGGAACAAACACGACGCTCTCACTGGGCTCCGGTGAAGGGATGACCTGCCCTAGAGCAGGAAGCCTGTGCTGGATGTCGGCGGTAAGATATCCGACCTCCCTAAGCCTTGCAATGTCCTCCTGTTGGATCGAGGAGGCCACCCACCGGTCTTGAGGTTTGGATCTGGAAATATTGGAGGATCTGGGGTGTCGGAGCTTAGGTCTCGGGTGTTAGAACTCGAGGTGCGAGAAGGCGCGAGGGAGGTGGAAAAGAGGCATAGGCCTCGGCCCCTTTATAAAGAGGGTGAATATCAAGAGTCATCAGCGTGACCGCTTGAGGCTTATCTAGAAACACACGGAGTCATGCCAATGGTCTTCGTGGGGTTACGCGCGCCCATATTGATGGAAGATCCCGTAATAAGAGGAACACGATCTCTGCTTTGGCAGGGCGTGCCAATAAAACCGCCTCGCAACGCGAGTCAGGGTGGGGAGAGGAACGCCGGTTCATGTTGGACCGGGCCGCAATGCAAGGGCACGACGTACGAAGATTTCCAGTATATTTATGCTATGTTCCCTACAATGGTATGTGAGGATCATATCACAGATCCGTACACGGTCTAAGTGTTCGATAAGTACTTTGGAGTATTCGGAGATGGAACCCGCCTTGCAATGCCGAAGACAAGACTGCGCGCCGGACTCATCGTCATTGAAGCCTGGTTCAGGGGCTACTGAGGGAGTCCTGGATTAGGGGGTATCCGGACAGCCGGACTATATACATCGTCTGGACTATTGAACCGTGAAGATACAAGACTCAAGACTCCGTCCTGTGTCCGGATGGGACTCTCCTTTCCATGGAAAGCAAGCTTGGCGATCCGGATATTGTATTTCCTTCCTTGTAACCGACTCCGTGTAAACCCTAGCCCTCTCCGGTGTCTATATAAACGGGAGGGGTTGGTCCTTAGAAGGCCGATCACATTTACAATCGTAATCATCATAGGCTAGCTTCTAGGGTTTAGCCTCTACGATCTCGTGGTAGATCTACTCTTGTACTACTCATATCGTCAATATTAATCAAGCATGAAGTAGGGTTTTACATCCATTGAGAGGGCCCGAACCTGGGTAAACATTGTGTCCCTTGCTTCCTGTTACCATCATCCTAAGACGCACAGATCGGGACCCCCTACCCGAGATCCGCCGGTTTTGACACCGACAGTAAGGCTTAAGGGTTTCAAGGATTCTAGGGTGCGAGTGAACCTCTGTCATCTTATCCTTGAGCAAAGTTTCTGAAATGCCATTTGTTCTATCTAGTCTTCCAAACAAATCACATCATATTTCCGAAAGGAACATCCCGTATAGGTCAACTCCAATCATCACTCATGCTATTTATATTGTCATGGCTCCTGAGAGGAGGTATTAACAAAATCATACATGTCTACTATCCCCAAACTCATGTGTATGGCTATCCTCATGTAAAAATCCATGGGTAGAACATACAACTGCGAAACTTGAATTAAACATGACAATCCAAGTGCTCAGCCTATTCTTCCAAGGTCCAAGATATTGCATCTATATCGTAAGGAAACATTTCGTATGCCACTCCATGATCTTGTTTCCTTCCTATGAATCAACTCAAACAACCCATTAACTCCCATCAATTACTACATAATGCATTAATTCTACAAATCCAACGTCTATGGTGTACCACACAATCTTCTAATGTCCTATGATCCCCAAATACTTGAAAGGATGTACTTACTATAGTCAGTCCACAAATCCCCATCACCGTGATCCGATAAACTCCAATGTCAGCTTATATGGATCCCTAAATCAACTCTAGCAATTAATCTGATCTCCTAGTTTATGGTCCACCGAGAAACATGGTATAAAGATCAAGATCAACAGTCTAAATCCGGTTTACTCCGAACCTTGTAGACTTACTCAGCATCTATACTCCACTAGGATCACCTACTTAAATCCAATTTACTCAGGGGCAATGAAAGTTACGCTACTTTATTAACATGATCCCAGCAAGTTCACCTACCAGCATGAATGCCTCATAATCCACCAAAGTCTCAGATAATTCCTCAAGGTCACTGATATAATCTCATCAAGTTATTAATCCTACTAATCATGGATCCTCGAAACAATCTTCCCTATGGCGTCGTCAGTTTTGGTGATATCTTAGGATGATAATGTGCTAGTTCACTATGTCCACTAGTTCCAGAATGAACCCTGTGCTGAGCAAGGTTACGGAGGCTTAAACTGGTTATCTTGCAATTTTGTGGGCTAAGCACATGGTTAAGGATTCGAGCTGGGTTATCTTGCGAAGTCTCGAAGGGTCTAGGGATGGGTTTCTAATCTTGAGGAGTAAACATATCTCTACGTTGCACTTGATCAAAGAGGTTGTAGCAAAAGTCTTCAGTGCTGGTTGGTTGTCAAAGTAGACTCCTTGGTGTATCTTGTCCTGTCGGCCTTCAGTTGAGGAGAGAGATGAGAGGGAAAAGTAACATAGAGGAGGATGCCTAAAGGGGGTTCTATAGTGCAGGTGTAAACAAACAAGTTCCAAAAGAGCCAAGCACAAGCATCAAGATAAGGAAGGCGATATTGTCGTGTACTTGTTGCCTAGGGCAAAAAGGGTGGCTGATATCAAAACACAAACAAACAAAAACAAGCAACACTCAATCATGGTTCAATTCGAACCATCTTACGAACTCGACTGCGCATAGGGGGGTACACGACTCATCCTACCCTAGGGGTTCTCGGACTCAGTAGTCGTGCTTGCTTCGTGCCTCGTGCAGTCTTCTGAGGTTTCCTCAGGTGTCGCTACGTTTCTGGTAGTTGTTTGATGAAACGATCTGGGTTGAGCCTGAAAAGTCTTCGATAACTTCTCGCATGTTGAAGTAATGGGGTGAAGGTGGCTCCTCATAGCTGGCATTGACTTGGTCTTCTGTTGTATTCTTAATCATGATGATCCCTTTTGCCTTTTAAGGCGTCAAGGGTTCCGGCTAGGCAATCATTTATGCAATGACATTAACAAAGCATATTCCAGGTCCAACCTATCGGTTATGTTGATAACAACATCGACACCAAGAGCGGGGGATGAAGAGAACTGTTTTCCTCCTCACTATAGTGAGGCGGACCAAATGGCGAGGTTCTCATCCACCGGTGGTTGCCGAAACAACAACGGTAAAGACAGGGTTGCTCTATTACCGATGTATATCACGATCTTGCATATCCTATGCCCTGATCATCGTAGGCGGAGGTTACATCATCTTGGGGCAATGTCGAAGGTGTCACCATCCTCTGGGTCTTCATGTCCTCATTCCTCGAGACGATCTCTCTTATTGGTATTGTCTTGTCTTGGTGTCGCCAAACTTGTGTTCCGAAGATGTGGGCGATCGTCTGGCAAGGTGTATTCCTTCTAGGGTATCCACGAAGATTTCGAGGAATCCAGTGTCCAGGGGCATAAGGATTCTAGCGACCATTTAAAATTTGAAGTGGAGGATATTAAAAAGGAAAGTATATCTTAGTTTTCAAACAACTGAGAAGGGAAGGGAAGTATAGATAGTTTTGAAAATTAGTAATAGTTTTGACAATAATTTTTACTCTAACTAACGACCAAGTTAATTAAGGCTTCCTACAGTCAGGATGGCTCTGATACCAGCTCTGTGGGGACCCCGACTCATAAGTCATGATCACCGAATGCACATGTATAGTGATCCTAGAGATGAATGCTCACTGAACACACAAAAGCTGAATACTAAGAGTCTTACATCCATACATATAGTCTTATACAAATTATGACCATTATGGTGAAGTCTTGAGTATATGATCACAGCAGAAATCTTCGTTGACACTTGGAACCATGCCATCTACCTTAACCCTACATGCATTCTGACTGGGAGAGCGTCCTAGCTCGCACGATCATAACCAAAGAACTCTTCTTCACATCATGTTCTTTCATACCTGGCCAATTAAATAACCAGTGGCAAGCCAATGAGTACTTTGAATGTACTCGCAAGCAACCCATGATTTGGTTCAAAGCAACAATGCAATTGTACAACAAGTAAGCAACCTAGCTTCAAGCTAGTTTAAATGTTCTATCAACTTGTGAGATATGCATCAATGAACATAGGTAACCTTGAGAACAGGTAGAGTTTTGATCAATGCCATTTCATTCAACATGTCAAGTCACCACCTTGACACAAATAGTTCTCTTCCTCACACACATGCACCGAGATTGTAAAATTTCTGGACATAGTTTAAGTAGCACCTCCCAAATAGCCATGACCGTGGAGACAACTATTCGAATAGTTTGACACTCTGCAGAGGTTGCGCACATTACCCACAAGAACCTGGAAGCTTTCGTGTCATCCACGATCCCGCAGTACCTCAAGCACTCGGGGAAAGCACCCGATCATTACCTTTCCCTAGACGACAATAACATAGGGTCCACTCGTTGATACACGGACCTTGTGTATAAGCAAAAGATCATGGGACTCTACCCTTTTTACATTATCACGCATACACAAAGGGGCCAATGGTGTGTCTGGTGCCCTGTGAAAACAGTCATGGCCGCCTATACAAGCACGACCCCATCCCGAGAGTGACCTCAAGTCACCCCCGTCACTAGTAATGTGGGCACCATGCTAGTATCAGCCTAAGTAATCAATAATGCACCATCCCATAAAGGGGTAGAGTGGTTGCACATGTTTGGTTGTGACGGTAATCACACATAAATCTAATCCATTATTTTACACATACACCAAAAGCTCTCTTCGGTACACCACTTCTTCCTCTAGTGGTGACCTTAGTTCAACATCTCCCAAGGGCATTAGGGGCAGCCGATGGGGTTTTCGAAGGAATGTAACCACGAAGAGTTCATGGTACACATGCATCCTTACGCATCAACTAGTCTCTTGACATTGCATTCATGAACAAGGTAAAGTCATGAGTAGGGGTATGCATCATGTGGTGGTTCACAACAAGTTTACCACCATCATATTTCATCATCATGCAATCAGAAAAGGGTACCAATGAACAAGAGGGGTGTCATGGTCAAAGGGTTGTTTGCCTGGTTCATCAGAATCTTCAAATCTTCCGGTCCTTCTCCAAGTACTCTGTCTACTTCATCAACTAACACCGGAAAAATACACAATAAGCAAACAACAAGGCAAAAATAAAAGTGCTCTATAAATAGGAGTTGGAATTTTCTATTATACCTCTGGTCATATGAGAAATCACCAAGGTGGTTTCATTGGGAGTGGATCAATGGGTTCTTTTCAACATTTCAATATGATGGAATTAAGGGATTTGTGGATTTGCAAGAAGTGTACAGAAATATTATTTGGAAAAATGAGCAATGACACCCATTTAACAAGTCGTGATTTTAGAAGAATCTATGAGTTGGTTTCACTGGACTTGGAGTTGTAATGATTTTCCTAGGGATTTGCAAGTTGGCTACACATGAACAAATAGACCATTATTTGATGTGGCACGTAAAGTATTAGGGAAAATGTTCGAAAACTAAGTTATGAACTTAGAAGTATCTAGGAAATTGAGTCCTGGTATTTGGATCAAAAATGGTCTCTCTGTTATTTTCTAAAGTTCATCACAGAAATGGAAAAACAAGATTTGATAAATGTTTGTGAAGAAAAAGTTTCTGGGAAAATGTGCAAATTGCACCATGAGATAGATCATGATTTTATGAGCTACTAGAAATTTGAATCATCAAATTTGGAGTCCATGTGAATTCTATAGAGATTTTACAATATTTATGAAAAAAGAAAAAAGGAAGAAAAGAAGTCAACCTTATAAAGTGCACTGGGCAAAGCTCAGGTAAACAGCGCCTAATAGGCTCGACCCAGTGGCTCAGCTGCACGATGGAGGAGGTAACGTCGAAGGCACACTGCTGGAGGGCGCCACCCAGCGAGGCAAGCGGATCGGCCCGAAGCCGTTTTCACTTAACCCGACTGCTGGGACAAGTCGGTTGCTTCTAACGATGATGGGCGGGCCCCTGCTAACTGGCGGGGCGGTCATCCTCTACCTCCCACTCGAGGCAGAGCAGGGGAGGCCGAGAGCACGCCGGCGCTCGTCCGGCGATAGTCGGCGCCTCCGACCGTGGTGCATCCGCTGGTGCAGGTCACAGTCACTGGTGGGGGCCGAGGTGGCCGCAGCGTTGATGGTGGTGGGGGAGGTTGTCTGCTACCCGTGTCTCTCGGCGTACGTGCATCCCCGCAATGGTTCGAGGAGGTGGGGAGGGTCACTGGACCACGGGGAGTCTTTGGGTGGACGAAAGGGAGAGAGGTGAGCTCGGTGTTGCGCGAATTCGAGCGAGCCGAAGCAGCGGCTGTGCGGTGGTAGGAGGAGAAGGTAGGCACGGGAGGAGGAGCAGGCTGCTTGAGGAGGTCTCTAGGGGGAATAGGGAGTGAACCGAGAGCGGAGAGGGACCTAGCGTGGCTGTATAAGGCGAGGCCATGGCGCAACGTGGGCGGCGTCCATGATCGCGGCGTAGGTGAAGCCAGGGGCCAAATTGGCACCCTAGGCCATGTCTGGGGTGTTCGTGGGCATGTACTAGATTGAGGGAAAGGAAGAGGGGAAGTATGGCGAGCTCAAGGCGGTCCCGCGCGAGTGTAGTGGCTGGCGAGCTCGGGCGATGCACTGTCCATGCATGGGACGGACAGGGGAGAGAGGAAGGAGGGGGCCAGCAGTGTTGCGTGTCGTGCATGTCAAGGAGACCTCAGGAGACATGGTCCCGACGCCCAAGGTTGACGGAAGCATCGGGTAGAGGGCAGGTACAGTGCCCGGTTTCAATGTAGCATGCTCTAGAGCATGCATATGGCCGGCATGGCCATTTTAAAAGTTCAGGGGCATGTCCACTTGTGTCCTGGAGCTTCCTTGGGTGCTCTGGAGTGGTCAGGAGCTAGGTGGGGTGCTTCATATAGAGATGGGAGAGAGAGGGGGTGTTGTAGTGGGTGAATAGAGCTAGAAAGAGATGGGTTTTACCCCTAAATAATTGATCTATGAGCTTCCCATTGTTACTGGAGGTAGAAGGGGACTAGGAAGAGTTGTGGTAAAAAGTTGAGCTCTAGAAGAATAGTAGAAGGGGTCAAAATGATGATTTTGGAAAAATGTCAGAAGGTGTTTGTTGCTGGTTTGGGCAAGAAGATGAAATCCTCTTGTCATGAGGCCTGACATGGTCAAATGGCATGAGAAAATAAGAGGTTCCACCAAGATTGAGTTCATTTGGGCAAAGTTGCCAATGCAACTTTTGTAAACCCTAGAAATCAACAAAAATGAGTATTCCAAGATCTAGTCATGCAAAACTATTCTCCTTTATGCACCACTTGGTGTAGTGTCATCATTTAGGGTTTAGAGCATGCCCAAAAAGGTTGAGAGCAAAATAAGAAAGTTGACAATGTAAAGTTGTTCAAATTTGATTCTGGACAGAGAGGGTTTTGAGGCACTTTGATCAAGATATCATTCTCTCCAACTTGTGCCATTTGGTCTAGATGCATAATTAGACCATTGCGGAATGTGCACCAACTTTGAGAACATTTGGACATGTTTGGCAATGTAAAGTTGCTCAAACTTCAAAATGGACAGAAATGGTTTTGAGGGGATTTGATGATGTTATATTGTTCTCCAAGACATGAGACTTGGCAATATCACCAAATAGGGCATTTGTGACATGCTAGAATTTTCTTGGAATTTGTAGATAACATTTCCTTTGTAAATATTTCAAAAGCTTGAAATATCCAGAAAGGGTCTTTGAGGGATTTGACCAATATTTTGAACCTGGCCATGTGTTGAAACTCTTATATATGGAAAATATATGTCCACTTAGTTTCCCTAAATTTTCAAATATATTTTTAAAGCATTCAAATAATTTTCAAAAATGATATAACCTCATCAAGTTACTAATCCTACTAATCATGTATCCTCGAAACAATCTTCCCTATGGCATCGTCAGTTCTGGTGCTATCTTAGGATGATAATGTCCTAGTTCACTATGTCCACTAGTTCCATAATGAACCCTATGCTGAGCAAGGTTACGGAGGCTTAACTGGTTATCTTGCAATTCTGTGGGTTAAGCACATGGTTAAGGATTCGAGCTAGGGTATCTTGAGAAGTCTCGAAGGTTCTAGGGATTGGTTTCTAATCTTGAGGAGTAAACATATCTCTACGGGGTTGTACTTGGTCGAGGAGGCTGTAGAAAAAGTCTTCAGTTCTGATTGGTTGTCGAAGTAGAATCCTTGGTGCATCTTGTCCTACCGGTCTTCAGTTGAGGAGAGAGATGAGAGGGAAAAGTAACATAGAGGACGATGCCTAAAGGGGGTTCTATAGTGCAGGTGCAAACAAACAAGTGCCAAAAGAACCAAGCACAAGCATCAAGATAAGGAAGTTGATATTGTCGCATACTTGTTGCTTAGGGCAAAAAGGGCGACTAATATCAAAACACAAACAAATAAAAACAAGAAACACTCAATCATGGTTCAATTCGAACCATCTTACGGACTCGACTGCGCATAGGGGGTACACGACTCATCCCACCCTAGGGGTTCTCGGATGCAGTATTCGTGCTTGCTTCGTGCCTCATGTAGTCTTCTGGGTTTTCCCCAGGTGTCGCTACGTTTCTTTTAGTTGTTCAATGAAACGATCTGGGTTGAGCCTGAACAGTCTTCAATAACTTCTCGCATGTTCAAGTAATGGGGTGAAGGTGGCTCCTCATAGCTGGCATTGACTTGGTCTTCTATTGTCTTCTTAATCATGACGATCCCTATTGCCTTTTAAGGCGTCATGGGTTCCGGGTAAGCAATCATCTATGCAATGACATTTACAAAGCATATTAGAGGTCCAACCTATCGGTTATGTTGATGACAACATCGACACCAAGAGCGGGGGATGAATAGAACCGTTTTCCTGCTCACTATAGTGAGGCGGACCAAATGGCGAGATTCTCATCCACCGGTGGTCGCCAATACAACAACGGTAAAGACAGGGTTGCTCTATTAGCAATGTATATCACGATCTTGCATATCCTATGCCCTGATCATCGTAGGCGGAGGTTACATCATCTTGGGGCAATGTCGAAGGTGGCACCATCCTCTGGGTCTTCATGTCCTCATTCCACGAGACGATCTCTCTTATTGGTGTTGTCTTGTCGTGGTGTCGCCAAACTTGTGTTCCGAAGATGTGGGTGATCGTCTGGCAAGCTGTATTCCTTCTAGGCTATCCATGAGGATTTCAAGGAATCCAGTGTCCAAGGGCATAAGGATTCTAGCGACCATTTAAAATTTGAAGGGGAAGAGATCAATAAGGAAAGTATATCTTAGTTTTCAAACAACTAAGAAGGAAAGGGAAGTATAGATAGTTTTGAAAATTAGTAATAGTTTTGAAAATAATTTTTACCCTAACTAACGACCAAGCTAACTAACGCTTCCTACAATCAGGATGGCTCTAATACCAGATCTGTGGGGACCCCGACTCGTAAGTCGTGTTCACCAAATGCACGTGCACAGTGATCCCAGAGATCAATGCTCACTGAACACATGGAAAGTGAATAATAAGAGTCTTACATCCATACATATCGTCTTACAAAAATTATGACCATTATGGTCATGTCTTGAGTATATCATCATAGTGGAAATCTTCGTTGACACTTGGACCCATGCCATCTGCCTTAAACCTATAGGCATTCTGACTAGGAAAGCGTCCTAGCTCACACGATCGTCACCAAAGAACTCTTCTTCACATCATGTTCTTTCATACCTGGCCAATTAAATAACCAGTGGCAAGCCAATGAGTACTTTGAATGTACTCGCAAGCAACCCATGATTTGGTTCAAAGCAACAATGTGATTGTACAACAAGTAAGCAACCTAGCTTGAAGCTAGTCGAAATGTCTGATCAACTTGTGAGATATGCATCAATGAACATAGGTAATCTTGAGAACATGTTACAGATATCAACATAAATAGAGTTTGGATCAATGCCATTTTATTAAACATGTCAAGTCACCACCTTGACACAAATAGTTCTCTTCCTCACACACATGCACCGAGATTGTAAAATTTATGGACATAGTTTAAGTAACACCTCCCAACTGTCCATGACCGTGGACACGACTATTTGAATAGTTTGACACTCTATAGAGGCTGCGCACTTTACCCACAAGAACCGGGAAGATTTCATGTCATCCACGATCCCGTAGTACCTCAAGTATTCGGGGGAAGCACCCGATCATTACCTTTCCTTAGACGACACTAACATAGGGTCCACTCGTTGATACACGACCCTTGTGTATAAGCAAAAGATCGTGGGACTCTGCCCTTTTTACATTATCACGCATAGATGAAGGGACCAATGGTG
This sequence comes from Triticum aestivum, assembly GCF_018294505.1. Lineage (NCBI taxonomy): Eukaryota > Viridiplantae > Streptophyta > Magnoliopsida > Poales > Poaceae > Triticum > Triticum aestivum. The sequence goes on from NC_057810.1 coordinate 311,290,388, forward strand.
TGCCCGGTACCCTGTGAAAACAGTCATGGCCGCCTATACAAGCACGACCCCGTCCCGAGAGTGACCTCAAGTCACCCCCGTCAGTAGTAATGTGGGAATCATGCTATTATCAGCCTAAGTAATCAATAATGCCCCGTTCTATAAAGGGGTAGAGTGGTTGCACATGTTTGGTTGGGACAGTAATCACGTATAAATCTAATCCATCATTTTACACATAGACCAAAAGCTATCTTCGGTACACCACTTCTTCCTCAAGTGGTGACCTTAGCTCAACATATCCTAAGGTCATTAGGGGCACCTGATGGGGTTTTCGAAAGAATGTAACCACGAAGAGTTCATGGTACACATGCATCATGATGCATCATTATGCATCAACTAGTCTCTTGAAATTGCATTCATGAACAAGGTAAAGTCAAGAGTAGGGGTATGCATCATGTGGTGGTTCACAAGAATTTTACCACCGTCATATTTCATCATCATGCAATCAGAAAAGGGTACCGATGAACAAGAGGGGTGAGGGAGTCCTGGACTAGGGGTGTCCGGATAGCTGAACTATGATCTTTGGCCGGACTCCTAGACTATGAAGATACAAGATTGAAGACTTCGTCCCGTGTCTGGATGGGACTTACCTTGGCGTGGAAGGCAAGCTTGGCAATACGGATATGTAGATCTCCTACCATTGTAACCAACTCTGTGTAACCCTAGCCCTCTCCGGTGTATATATAAGCCGGAAGGTTTTAGTCCGTAGGACGAACAACAATCATACCATAGGCTAGCTTCTAGGGTTTAGCCTCTTTGATCTCGTGGTAGATCTACTCTTGTACTACCCATATCATCAGTATTAATCAAGAAGGAGTAGGGTTTTACCTCCATCGAGAGGGCCCGAACCTGGGTAAAAACATCGTGTCCCTTGTCTCCTGTTACCATCCGCCTAGACGCACAGTTTGGGACCCCCTACCTGAGATCCGCCGGTTTTGACACTGACATTGGTGCTTTCATTGAGAGTTCCTCTGTGTCGTCACCTTTAGGCCCCATGGCTCCTTCGATCATCAACAACGACATGGTCCAGGATGAGACTTTTCTCCCCAGACAGATCTTCATATTCGGCGGCTTTGCTCTGCGGGCCAATTCGCTAGGCCATCTGGAGCAGATCGAAAGCTATGCCCCTGGCCATCAGGTCAGATTCGGGAGTTTGAATTACACGGCTAACGTCCACGGAGACTTGATCTTCGACGGATTCGAGCCACAGCCAAGTGCGTCGCACTGTCTCGACAGGCACGATCTAGCTCTGCCGCCGAACAGTACCCTGGAGGCCGCACCAGAGCCCGCTCCGACCCTTAGCTCGGAGCCGACTTCACCTATCAAGGATGACTGGCTGGACACCGCCTCGAGGGCTATGATCTCTACGGCGATCGAGCGGAACACCATCCCTGTCCTTTGCGAAGCTCGTGACTCCAAGGTGCCGGACTCCTCTCTGGACTCCGAACCTTCCGCGCCCCTTCCAATCGAATCCGGTTGGGCACCTGTTATGGAGTTCACTGCCGCGGACATCTTTCAGCACTCGCCCTTCGGCGACATCCTGAACTCGCTAAAGTCTCTCTCTTTATCAAGAGAGCCCTGGCCGGACTATGGTCAGGAAGGTTGGGACACGGACGACGAAGAAATTCAATGCCCACCCACCACCCACTTTGTAGCCACTGTCGATGATTTAACCGACATGCTCGACTTTGACTCCGAAGACATCGACGGTATGGACGACGATGCCGGAGACGAGCAAGAACCAGTGCCTATATGGCACTGGAAGGCCACCTCAACTCACGATGTATATATGGTGGATACACCTAAAGGAAGCGATAACGAGGAACAACGGGACGCTGCGAAGGATAATTTCCTCGAAAAGCAGTCAAAACGGCAATGTAAGCGCCGCTCAAAGTCCCGCCTCGACAAACATAACACCCATACAGACCCAGCCATAGAGCAGGGCGAACTGGTGGACGACGAACATGCCCTCGAGCAACCATCCGAACAGGATAACTTGGATAAACAATCCGTCCCCAGAGAAGATAACAGTCCGGACGATCTCACGCGGGACACATCGTTGGAGCAGAAGAACCTCCACAAAAGGCTTGTCGCCACTGCACGTAGTCTGAAGAAGCAGAAGCGGAAGCTCAAAACAGCGGAAGACGCACTCAGAATGAGATGGAGCAAAGTACTCAACACCGCAGACAAATACGGTGATAGTCGCCAAACAAAGAGCTACCCGAAGCACAAACTACTGCCCGAATTTGACGAGGAGGCCGTAGAGCCCCCACAATCAAAGAACAAAGAGGCCGCCTGGTCGGATAGATGACCACATGGAAAACGTAGAGCGGCAAGCGGCGCCGCACACAAGCCGGCACGCGATCCGCATAAGGATTCACCCCAAAAGGATGGCCCAGTTAGGTCCATCTATGGGCCAAGAAAGCAAGCTCTAGAAAGCAATGCAACACGTCGAGTATTCGAACATCACGGCACACCAAAATACAGGGGCGCCGCACACCCCCTATGTTTCACCGACAAGGTGCTAAATCATGAATTTCCAGTGGGATTCAAGCCCGTAAACATAGAGGCATACGACGGAACAACAGACCCTGGAGTCTGGATTAAGGATTACATCCTGCACATACACATGGCTAGAGGAGATGACCTCCACGCCATAAAATACTTACCCCTCAAGATCAAAGGGCCAGCCTGGCATTGGCTCAAAAGCCTCCTAGAAAATACCATTGGAAGTTTGGAAGAGCTCGAGGATGCATTTCGGGCAAATTTTCAGGGGACATATCTCCGCCCTCCGGATGCAGACGATTTAAGTCACATAACTCAACAGCTCGGAGAGTCAGCCCACAAATTCTGGAACAGGTTCCTCACCAAAAAGAACCAAATAGTCCACTGTCCGGATGCCGAAGCCTTAGCAGCTTTCAAACACAACGTCCGAGACGAATGGCTCGCCAGACACCTTGGCCAAGAAAAGCCGAGAACAATGGCCGCACTAACAAGCCTCATGACCCGCTTTTGCGTGGGAGAGGATAGCTGGCTGGCAAGATGCAGCACCAGTGACCCAAGTACATCCGAGGTCAGGGATGGAAATGGGAAACCACGATGCAACAAGGACCAGCACAAACCATACCCACGGAGATTGTTGGGTCTTCAAACAGTCAGGCCGACTTAACGCCGAACACAAGGGGCTCGACACATCAAGTGAGGACGACGATGAACCCCACAAGCAGAGCACTGGAAAACAAAAGAATTTCCCACAAGAGTTCAAAACAGTAAACTCACTTCAAGTGACAAAAGGGAAAAATAGAGCAGCGCCGACTGAAATACGCGCCGCACGGTCCACCCCAGTGGAGTCCCAACACTTGATGTCAAAACCAATCACCTTCGAAAACCAGGATTACCCCGGAAGTATCCGGAACGCAGGATGGACTGCTTTGATATTAGATCCTATAATCGACGGACTACAATTTACACAAGTCCTAATGGACGGCGACAGTGATCTAAACCTGCTATATCAGGAGACAATCCGCAGAATGGGGATAGACCCAACCAAAATTCGCCATAGCAACACTTCCTTTAAAGGAGTGATGACAGGCCCATATTCCCATTGTACGGGCTCTCTACTACTAGAAGTTGTGTTTGGCTCATCCGACAACTTCCGTCGCGAAAAGTTAGTCTTCCACATCACCCCATTTAAAAGTAGCTATCAAGCACTATTGGGACGCGAAGCTTTCGCCTGCTTTAACGCAATACCGCATTACGCATCTCTTACACTTAAAATGCCCGGTCCACGCGACATCATGTCATTAAAGGGAAACTTCGAGTGTTCCTCGAATACGGAAGAACGTGAGACTGCCTTGACAGCCACACACTAATCCGACTTTGCTGATCAAAGCACCTAAACAGGTCATTCAGACCCCGGACATGGTTAGGCGAGTCTGGTATAAATAAACAAGGGGCTTACTAGCCGCGTACCCCCTTACAAGGGGCTCCATGCATGTACAACAAGAGACAATAAAGCTCAATTTTATTCATTTTTTGAATCATACTCTGTTTATTTTAAAATAAATTTTTCGCACGATCTTTTTTTTTCAACTAAGTTCTTCTCTTTTACAGATGAACGCCGTGCTATACCCGTCCAGGATACGGCACAACGAAGACACAGGCGCAGACATGTAGCAGGGACCCGTTGCAAGGATTCTTTTCAGATTAAGACCCTGCGTAAACCTTTTTTACTGTCTCTTGTTGTTACACATCCCCCGGTTTCTTGCTATAACCGAGGAGGAGGCTGGCGTTTTGGCATCGGCCGCGTCAGAAATTTTTGCGCGTACCTGGACACTAGGGGCTTAGGGCATTGTTTTGCCCGTTTTCATAAAGACCGAATACCTTAGGGAGTGTTCGGCGTCTTGAGTTAGGCCTTATATGCATCAGCTCCGAAGCATGTCTTTTGTCAAATGTATGGTTTGCCCGGCTCCTGTGTTTTGCTGCCTTACGTTCCGCTCTATCGGCTAACATAGCACCAGGAGAACTATTGCGATTGTGCCCCGGTTCAACCTGGTGAGCACCTCAGTAGAGAAAGCCGAAAACTGACTATCATGATATAGCGTGAGACTGGTCAACCACTTGATGACCCACCGGAATGTTTAAAATTCCTCCACATTCACGAAGGACCGTTTCCCGGTCAGACACATACGCGCCCTGAATTCGGGAGAGCGCGGTGCCCCTAGGGGCTATATAGTAGCCCCACCATCGAACTCCTATGGCTAAGTGAAAGTGATCAAGCATTATAGTCCGGTTGCCTAGTTTGCTACGCTATCACCTCCTTCACAGGACCAAGACATTGGATTAAAGTGTGAAAATGCGCCTTTTTGCAAACACCCCCGCACTATGTGCGTGGGGGCTGAAGCCGAAGACTGCCATCTTTCAGTTTATATACACATATACATTAACGGCCGCACATGAGGTATTTCAATACTTGAGTGCACAAGTATAAAAAGCCCTTATATTATATTGAAACATTGTTTCACAAATCATACAAGTCATTAGAACATAATATCCTTCGAGCACTGCGTCTCTATTAAATGAGCGCCCTACATGACTTCCTCAAAATAGTGCTCGACAGGTACTCGGCTTCTGTCCGAATCCGGAGATGCAACGTCGGTGGCCTTCATCTCTGCCCAGTATGTTTTGACACGGGCAAGAGCCATCCGCGCACCCTCTATGCATGCCGACCGCTTCATTGCATTGATATGCGGCACCGCACCAAGGAACTGTTGCACCAAGCCAAAATAATTCTTCGGCTCGGGCATTTTCAGCCACAAATGAGTCACGACATCCTTCATGGCAAGTACGGACAACCTATTCAGCTCAGCCCATTCGGCTAACCAATCGGTTAATGGAAGTGGACGCTCTGGATTACGGAACTGCGACCAAAATAGCTCTTCCCTTCCGTGATCCTTTTGACCTCGGAAGAACTCGACTGCGTCCGCGACACTTGCCGCTAAGTCCAGATAAGCATCCTCTGCACCCTACAGCTGGTCCAATTGAGCATACTTTGGATCCGTGAACTTCCTCCGCAGCAGAAAGGGATTTCCAGCCGCGATATCCCCGACTTGACGTAGCTCCTCCTTTATAGCTCTCATCGCGGAGCGGGCATCCTTGGCTTCGGCGGTGGCCTTCTTCAGGTCCTATTGCTCCGCTCGACGTTCTTTCTCAAGAAACTTGCACCAGTCGGTAGCATTCTTCAACTTCCCGGCCATCTCGGGCATTTCCTCCCTGCTTCGGCAGTGAGCAGCCTGTTCGGCTTTTAGCTCTTCGGCCGCCCTCAAGGCAGCATCATCACTTTTTCTGGCTTGCTCCTTGACTCGCGCTAGCTCCGTCCGAAGGTTCTCCATAGCAGCGGCACCATCTGCGTAAAGCATACATGTTGTAAGGCATGGGCATCAAGCTCCCTTACCAGGTGTCCGTGGAGAAGTTGCATACCTTGTGACTCGTCAAGCCGCTTATTGACAAGAGCGATGTCCGCATCCGCCACGTCAAGTTGCTGCTTCAGTTCGGCAAATTGATCAGTCCGGCTGGCCACCGGACGCTCCGCCACCTATATAGGACATGCGACATCTTACAACTGAGATTATGATCCTTGGCGCGCTGTCACTTTCGACAACGTACCGAGTCTCAGGGGCTACTATCTATATAGGGCACATTCTATATGCAAAACTGTCAGAAGGTATATCATTTTCACGTACCTCAAACCCCGTCAGTAAACTTCTGACGGCTTCATGCAATCCGCTCTCAGCGGATGAAATTCTTTCAATGACCGTACCCATTAACGCACGGTGATCTTCTTAGATAGATGCTTGCCCAAGCAGATCCTTCAGCTCCTCCGACCGTACACCAGTTGGTGCCGGACCTCCCGGCCCCGCCGGACTCGGGAAAACCCTCCGCGACGACACCTCAGGGTCGTCCGCCCCGCATGACGGTGCGGCAGATGGAGGCGTTTCGCTCTCCATCATCTTCGGACGAAGATCCCCCGAAGATGAGCTCTGCTGAGAAGGGCTAAGATCCGAACTACAAGGTAAAACTTCGGTTATCTTCAGAAATAAAAACAAGGATGTCCCTTATTACAAAACTCCCCTTTCTACTTACGGCTCGCTGGAGGGCTGATTCCCTTGGGGAAATAGTGCGGCCGGGGCTTCGCCTGGCGCAGGACCCTCTGGTGAAGATTTCTTCCCCCGCTTTGAGGCCTTGGCCTTTGGATCTTCAGAAGCATCCTCTTCTCCCCCTGGAGGGAGGGATTCTCGATCCCCCCTTTCTTGAAAGCCTCCTTCATGGAGGCAGTAGCTTCCCTGTTCCCCCCTTTGCTCTCTTCCAAAGGCGCAGCCTCCAGCATCTTGGTTAACACAGGATCCGGCGTGGTCTCAGGGAGGGGGGGCGGACACCTTATTAGTTTTGCTTTCGCTATCCACTCCTGTTCAAGGGACAACTCTTTAAAGGGCAAATTTATGATAAATGTACGGATAGCGTGTCCGGGCACAGGACTACTTACTTGAGTATCCAGGCGATTGCAGCTCAGACCTGCGTCCTCGGTCAAGTCCGAACACATCTCTTGTGATCCGAAGAACAGTTTATACATCTCCATGGGCGTCGCTCCCATGAAGTATTGGAGAGCTCGTGGTCCCTCCGGATTAAATTCCCACAGGCGGAGGGGGCGACATTTGCAGGGCAGAAGGCGCCGAATCAGCATGACATGTGCCACTACGACCAGATTGATCTCTCTCTCTCTTGGAGGTCTCGAATACGGCCCTGCAGCAGAGGAACGTCCTTGGACGCCCCCAGTCGAGCCCTTTGTTGACCCATGATGCCAGCCGTTGTGGAGGACCCGGGCGGAAGGAGGTGGCGCCACCCATTTGGTGCTCCTGGGAGCGGTGATGTAAAACCACTCCTTTTGCCATAAATCGAGCACCTCTTGAAAAGAGCCCTCGGGCCATGGAGCGTCAGCATTTTTGCTTATAACAGCCCCTCCGCACTCTGTCTGCTGCCCCTTGATCATCTTCGTCTCCACTTTGAAGGTCTTGAGCCACAATCCGAAGTGAGGGGTAATGCGGAGGAAGGCTTCTCATACGACAATGAACGATGAGATATGGAGGATGGACTTCGAATCCAAGTCGTGGAATTCCAGCCCATAATAAAACATGAGCCCCCTCATGAAGGGGTCCGTCGGGAAGCCTAAACCCCGAAGGAAGTGAGACACGAACACCACGCTCTCACCAGGCTCGGGAGTAGGAAAAACCTGCCCTTGGGCAGGCAGCCTATGCGAAATTTTGCCGGTTAGATACCTGGCATCTCTCAACTTTAGCACGTATTCTTCCATGACGGAGGAGGGCATCCACCGGCCTTGCAGGTCGAACCCGGACATCGATGAAGGTCCGAAGCGCCTGAATCTGGAGCTTTGGGTGTTGGAACTCGAGGCAAAGGGCGGATTCGATTGAGATTGAAAGAAAGCAGCAGGCCTTGGTCTCGTTATAAAGAGGTTGAATACCAAGAGCCCTCCCCGTGGCCATTTGGGACTCGCCTTTGATAGAGGGGGCGTGCCAACGGGCACGGTTGGGTTACCCACGCCCGTATTGATGAGGGGGCACGATCTCCGCTTTGATAAGACGTGCCAAGGAAACTGCCTCGCTAAACGCGCTGAGGTGGGACAGTAAAAAACGATTCGAAAAAAGGCCTGGCCATGGTGTGATGTCACGTCGCGGAATACGTCAGCAGATCTGTGTAAAGATTGTTCTCTCTACAGTGTTATGTGGAACTTGTTTTGCAGAATCGGACACTATCCTTGTGTTCAAAATCTTCTATGAAGAATTCGGAGGAGGAACTCGCCTTGCAATGCCGAAGACAATATGCGCGACGGACTCGTCGTCATTGAAGCCTGGTTCAGGGGCTACTGAGGGAGTCCTGGACTAGGGGGTGTCCGGATAGCCGAACTATCATCTTTGGCCGGACTCCTAGACTATGAAGATACAAGATTGAAGACTTCGTCCCGTGTCCGGATGGGACTTTCCTTGGCGTGGAAGGCAAGCTTGGCAATATGGATATGTAGATCTCCTACCATTCTAACCGACTCTGTGTAAGCCTAGCCCTCTCCGATGTCTATATAAACCGGAGGGTTTTAGTCTGTAGGACGAACAACAATAATACCATAGGCTAGCTTCTAGGGTTTAGCCTCTTTGATCTCGCAGTAGATCTACTCTTGTACTACCCATATCATCAATATTAATCAAGCAGGAGTAGGGTTTTACCTCCATCGAGAGGGCCCGAACCTGGGTAAAAACAACGTGTCCCTTGTATCCTGTTACCATCCGCCTAGACTCACAGTTTGGGACCCCCTACCCGAGATCCGCCGGTTTTGACACTGACAAGGGGTGTCATGGTCAAAGGGCTGCTTGCCTGGTTCATCAGAGTCTTCAAATCTTCCGGTACTTCTCCAAGTACTCCGTCTACTTCGTCAACTAACGCCGGAAACAAACACAATAAGAAAGACAACAAGGCAAAAATAAAAGTGCTCTAAAAATAGGAGTTGGACTTTTCTAGGATACCTCTGGTCATATGAGAAATGACCAAGGTGTTTTCATTGGTAGTGGATCAATGGGTTCTTTTCAACATTTCAATATGATGGAATTAAGGGATTTGTGGATTTGCAAGAAGTGTATAGAAATATTATTTTGAAAAATGAGCAAAGACACCCATTTAGCAAGTCATGATTTTAGAAGAATCTACGAGTTCGTTTCACTAGACATGGAGTTGTAATGACTTTCCTAGGGATTTGCATGTTGGCTAGACATGAACAAATATACCATTATTTGATGTGGCATAGAAAGTATTAATAAAATGTTCAAAAACTAATTTATGAACTTAGAAGTATCTAGGAATTTGAATCATGGAATTTGGATAAAAAATGGGGTCTCTGTGATTTTCTAAAGTTCATCACAAAAATGGAAAAAGAAGATTTGATAAAAGTTTGTGAAGAAAAAGTTTCTGGAAAAATATGCAAATTGCACCAGGAGATAGATCATGATTTTATGATCTACTAGAAATTTGAATCATCAAATTTGGAGTCCATTTGAATTCTCTAGAGATTTTACAATATTTATGAAAAAAGAAAAAAGGAAGAAAAGAAGCCAACCTTATAAAGCACACTGGGCGAAGCCCAGCTAAACAGCGCCTACTCGGCTGGGCCCATTGGCTCAGCTGCACGAGGGAGAAGGTGACACCGAAGGCGCACTGCCGGAGGGCGCCACTTAGCGGGGCAAGCGGATCGGCCCGAAGCCGTTTCCACTTAACACGACTGGTGGGCCGGCTCGGTCGCTTCTACCGCTGACGGGCGGGCCCCTGCCAGCATGCGGGGCGATCGTCCTCTACCACCCACTCGATGCAGAGCAGGGGAGGCTGAGTGCACGCCGGCGCTCGTCCGGCGATAGTCGGCGCCTCCGGCCGTCTCTCACGGTGCTCCACCTATGGGCGAGCTCAGCGCGGAGCAGCGCATCCGCTGGTGCAGGTCACGGCCGCCGAAGGCGGCCGGGGTGACCACAGCTTTGATGGTGGCGGGGGAGGTCGTTGGCTACCCGTGTCTCTCGGTGTTCGTGCATCCCCGCGACGGTTCGAGGAGGTGGGGAGGGTCACCGGACCACGGGTAGTCTTTGGGTGGAAGAAAGGGAGAGAGATGAGCTCGGTGTTGCTCGAATTCGAGCGAGCCAAAGCGGTGGCCGTGCGGTGGTAGGAGGAGAAGGTAGGCGCGGGAGGAGGATCATGCTGCTCAAGGAGGTCGCTGGGGGGAATAGGGAGGCAACCGAGAGGGGAGAGGTACCTGGGGTGGCTGTATAAGGCGAGGCCATGGCGCACCGTGGGCGGCATCCACAGTCGCGGCCTTGGTGAAACCAGGGGCCAAATTGGCACCCTAGGCCATGTATGGGGCGTTCGTGGGCATGGACTAGGTCAAGGGAAAGGAAGAGGGGAAGCAGGGTGAGCTCAAGGTGGTCCCGCGCGAGTGCAGTGACTGGCGGGCTCGTGCGGCGCGCTGTCCATGCATGGGACAGGCAGGGGAGAGAGAGGAAGGAGGGGGCCTGCAGTGTTGCGTGTCATGGACGTCGAGGAGACCTCAAGAGACACGGTCCTGACGCCCAAGGTCGACGGGAGCATTGAGCAGAGGGCAGCTATAGTGCCCTGGTGCACTGTAGCGTGCTCTAGAGCATGCATATGGCTGGCATGGCCATTTTAAAAGTTCAGGGGCATGTCCACTTGTGTCCTGGAGCTTCCTTGGGTGCTCTGGAGTGGTTGGGAGCTAGGTGGGGTGCTTCATATAGAGATGGGAGAGAGAGGGGGTGTTGAAGTGGGTGAACAGAGAGAGAAAGAGATGGGTTTTACCCCTAAATAATTGATCAATGAGCTTGCCATTGTTACTGGAGGTAGAAGGGGACTAGGAAGAGCTGTGGTGAAAAGTTGAGCTCAAGGAGAATAGTAGAAGGGGTCAAAATGATGATTTTGGTAAAATGTCAGAAGGTGTTTGTTGCTGATTTGGACAATAAGATGAACTCCTCTTGTCATGAGGCCTGACAGAGTCAAATGGCATGAGAAAATAAGAGGTTCCACCAAGATTGAGTTCATTTGGGCAAAGTTGCCAATGCAACTTTTGTAAACCCTAGAAATCAATAGAAATGAGTATTCCAAGATCTAGTCATGCAAAACTATTCTCCTTGATGCACCACTTGGTGTAGTGTCATCATTTAGGGTTTATAGCATGCCCAAAAAGGTTGAGAGCAAAATAAGAAAGTTGACAATGTAAAGTTGTTCAAATTTGATTCTGGACAGAGAGGGTTTTGAGGCACTTTGGTCAAGACATCATTCTCTCCAACTTGTTCCATTTGGTCTAGATTCATAATTAGACCATTGCAGAATGTGCACCGAGTTTGAGAACATTTGGACATGTTTGGGAATGTAAAGTTGCTCAAATTTCAAAATGGACAGAAATGGTTTTGAGGGGATTTGATGATATTATATTGTTCTCCAAGACATGAGACTTGGCAATATCACCAAGTAGGGCATTTATGACATTCTAGAATTTTCTTGGAATTTTTAGAGAACACTTCCTTTATAAATATTTCAAAAGCTTGAAATATCTAGAAATTGTCTTTGAGGGATTTTACCAATATTTTGAACATGACCATGTGTTGAAACTCTTATATATGGAAAATATATGTCCACTGAGTTTCCCTAAATTTTCACAAATATTTTTAAAGCATTAAAATAATTTTAACTTATTAAAGACCATTTTTGGCCTAAGGAAAAAGCCTTTAAATAAAATAGCAGAATAACTTTTAAAATTATATTTTTGTGGTTTATGGGAGTCCTATACCTAATAGATGTTAAACATACTCTTTGAAAGACTTTTCATACCCCAAATCAAGTACTTGCAATGCAAACCTCAATTCAGGGGTTTTTGGAAATCTAATTGTTGAAAATACTATTTGGCCAATTTATTTTTGTAAGAAAATACTATATTGCACTATACACATGGCATGATCATTGGGCAGAAGTTTGGGGCAAGGAGGTGAAGTATAGAAGGTGGAGTTGTGTTGACTCTAAACAGCACTTTAAAATCACAAAGAGTAAACCAGCTCAAATAAAAATCCAAATAATGCGAAAGTCTTTTTCTCAGACCACACTTTCTCATGATTTATTAGCTTAAGTGTTGTGGCATGAAAATCAGGGTGTGATAGACCTACCCCCCTTACAAGAATCTCGTCCCCAAGATTTCTAAAGTAGGCACGAAAGGGAATACGGAAACTTAGGTTTGGGGTAGTCTTTATGTTCTCATACCTTTTCTGCTTCCGAGCGGTGCTCCATTGAACCCTTAAGTACTTGATGGCGTGGCTTCGTGTATGACATCCTGCTTGATCTAGATTGCAATTGGGGTTTCTCAAGTACTCCCTCCGCAAACTAATATAAGAGCGTTTGGATCACTATTTTAGTGATCTAAACGCTCTTATATTAGTTTACAGAGGGAGTAAGTCATATTGGGCTGGACCTCGATGGCTTGGTGATCCATGTCCTTGTTAGTGATCGGGCTAGTTGGGAAGTTAGAAACACTTCGAGAGTGGTGTCATGGGGAAAATTATGCGCACAGTGGGGAACTCAGGTGGTGACTCCAGCTAGTAGCTGTCTACTCTTCATCTTGAAGTGATCTCGGAGGGGCAGGTAAATCCTGGTGTGAGCTTCCTTTTGGAAATGCTTGGTTCCTGCGAGAGGAGTGGTTTGCAGATACGTACGGTCTTCGACGAGGAAGTTCACTTCTTGAGGGTGGTGGATGGTATAGTTCTTCTTCCTTGACATGGCGGTCTTCAGATGTTCCCTAACCAGCTGAACAGTCCTTCTTCCGTCTTCGGGTTGTCAAGTAGGCCACCAAATATAGATGACAATCGACCTGTCCAAGTACTCCATGAAGACTTGTTCATGGGGTACATGAAGTAGGCTGGGGTATTGGTGGTGGTCTTGGTTGAGTATGGGTCAAGGTGCTCTTGACCTAGAGCCAAAGCATGTGATCATGATCTAACCATGTTGTGGCTTGGTAAGGCTTAAGGGTTTCAAGGATTCTAGGGTGCGAGTGAACCTCTGTCATCTTATACTTGAGCACAGTTTTTGAGATGCCAATTGTTCTATCTAGTCTTCCAAACAAATCACATCATATTTTCGAAAGGAACATCCCATGTAGGTCAACTCCAATCATCGCTCATGCTATTTATATCCTAATGGCTCCCGGGAGGAGGTATTAGAAAAATCATACATGTCTAGTATCCCCAAACTCATGTGTATGGCTATCCTCATGTAAAAATCCATGGGTAGAACATACAACTCCGAAACTTGAATTAAACATGACAATCCAAGTGCTCAGCCTATTATTCCAAGGTCCAAGATATTGCATCTATATCCTAAGGAAACATGTCTTATGCCACTCCAATATCTTGTTTCCTTCCTATGAATCAACTCCAACAGCCCATTAACTCCCATCAATCACTACATAATTCATTAATTCTACAAATCCAACGTCTATGGTGTACCTGACGATCTTCTATTGTCCTATGATCCCCAAATACTTGAAAGGATGTCCTTACCGTAGTAAGTCCACCAATCCCCATCATCGTGATCTGCTAGGCTCCAATGTCAGCTTATAAGGATCCCTAAATCAACTCTGACAATTAATCAAATCTCCTAGTTTATGGTCCACCGAGAAACATGGTACGAAGATCAAGATCAATAGTCTAAATCCGGTTTACTCCGAACCATGTAGACTTACTCTGCATCTATACTCCACTAGGATCACCTACATAAATCCTATTTACTCAGGGGCAATTAAAGTTATGCTACTTTATTAACATGATCCCAGCAAGTTGACCTACCAACATGAATGCCTCATAATCCATTGAAGTCTCAAATAATTCCTCAAGGTCACTGATATAATCTCATCAAGTTATTAATCCTACTAATCTTGTATCCTCGAAACAATCTTCCCTCTGGCATCATCAGCTCTGGTGCTATCTTAGGATGATAATGTGCTAGTTCACTATGTCCACTAGTTCCATAATGAACCCTCCGCTGAACAAGGTTATGGACGCTTAATTGGTTATCTTGCAATTCTGTGGGTTAAGCACATGGTTAAGGATTCAAGCTGGGGTATCTTGCAACGTCTCGAAGGGTCTAGGGATGGGCTTCTAATCTTGAGGAGTAAACATATCTCTACAGGTTGCACTCTGTTGAGGAGGCTGTCGCAAAAGTCTTCTGTTCTGGTTGGTTGTCGAAGTAGAATCCTTGGTGCGTCTTGTCCTGCCGGTCGTCAGTTGAGGAGAGAGATGAGAGGGAAAAGTAACATAGAGGAGGATGCCTAAAGGGGGTTCTATAGTGCTGGTGCAAACAAACAAGTGCCAAAAGAGCCAAGCACAAGCATCAAGATAAGGAAGGTGATATTGTCATGTACTTGTTGCCTAGGGCAAAAAGGGCGACTGATATGAAAACACAAACAAATAAAAACAAGCAACATTAAATCATGGTTCAATTCGAACCATCTTATGCTCGACTGCGCATAGGGGGCACACGACTCATCCTACCCTAGGGGTTCTCGGATTCAGTAGTCGTGCTTGCTTTGTGCCTCATGCAGTCTTCTAGGGTTTTCCTCATGTGTTGCTACGTTTCTTCCAGTTGTTTGATGAAATGATATGGGTTGAGCCTGAAGAGTCTTCAATAACTTCTTGCATGTTGAAGTAATGGGGTGAAGGTGGCTCCTCGTAGGTGGCATTGACTTGGTCTTCTATTGTCTTCTTAATCATGACAATCCTGTTTGCCTTTGAAGGAGTCAAGGGTTCCGGGTAAGCAATCATTTGTGCAATGACATTAACAAAGCATATTGGAGGTCCAACCTATCGGTTATATTGATGACAACATCGACACCAAGAGCGGGGGATGAAGAGAACTGTTTTCCTGCTCACTATAGTGAGGCGGACCAAATGGCAAGGTTCTCATCCACTGGTGGTTGCCGATACAACAACGGTAAAGACAGGGTTGCTCTATT
Source organism: Triticum aestivum (assembly GCF_018294505.1). NCBI lineage: Eukaryota > Viridiplantae > Streptophyta > Magnoliopsida > Poales > Poaceae > Triticum > Triticum aestivum. Next base: position 311,305,536 of record NC_057810.1, read on the forward strand.
AGCGATGTATATCACAATCTTGCATATCCTATGCCCTGATCATTGTAGGTGGAGGTTACATTATCTTAGGGCAATGTCGAAGGTGTCACCATCCTCTTCATCTTCATGTCCTCATTGCTCGAGACGATCTCTCTTATTGGTATTTCTTGTGATGGTGTCGCCAAACTTGTGTTCTGAAGATGTGGTCAATCATCTGACAAGGTGTATTCCTTCTAGGCTATCCACGAGGATTTCAAGGAATCCTGTGTCCAGGGGCATAAGGATTCTAGCGACCATTTAAAATTTGAAGGGGAAGAGATTAGTAAGGAAAGTATATCTTAGTTTTCAAACAACTAAGAAGGGAAGGGAAGTATAGATAGTTCTGAAAATTTGTAATAGTTTTGAAAATAATTTTTACCCTAACGAACGATCAAGATAACTAAGGCTTCCTACAGTCAGTATGGCTCTGATACCAGCTCTGTGGGGACCCCGAGTCATAAGTCGTGATCACCAATGCACGTGTACAGTGATCCCAGAGATCAATGCTCACTGAACACACAAAAGCTGAATAATAAGAGTCTTACGTCCATACATATCGTCTTACAAAAATTATGACCATTATAGTCAAGTCTTGAGTATATCATCACAGCGGAATTCTTCGTTGACACTTAGACCCATACCATCTCCCTTAACCCTATAGGCATTCTGACTGGGAAAGCGTCCTAGCTCGCACGATCATCACCAAAGAACTCTTCTTCACATCATGTTCTTTCATACCTGGCCAATTAAATAACCAGTGGCAAGCCAATAAGTATGTTGGATGTACTCGCAACCAACCCATGATTTGGTTCAAAGCAACAATGCAATTGTACAACAAGTAAGCAACCTAGCTTCAAGCTAGTTGAAATGTCCTATCAACTTGTGAGATATGCATCAATGAACATAGGTAACCTTGAGAACAGGTTACAAATATCAACATAAATAGAGTTTGGATCAATGCCATTTCATTCAACATGTCAAGTCACCACCTTGACACAAATAGATCTCTTCCTCACACATATGCACCGAGATTGTAAAATTTCTGGAGATAGTTTAAGTAGCACCTCCCAACTGTCCATGATCGTGTACACGGCTATTCGAATAGTTTGACACTCTGCAGAGGTTGCGCACTTTACCCACAAGAACCAGGAAGCTTTCGTGTCATCCATGATCCCGCAGTACCTCAAGTACCCGGGGGAAGCACCCGATAATTACCATTCCCTAGATGACACTAACATAGGGTCCACTCGTTGATACACGGCCCTCGTGTATAAGACAAAGATTGTAGGACTCTGCCCTTTTTACATTATCATGCATACACCAAGGGACCAACGGTGTGTCCGGTACCCTGTGAAAATAGTCATGGCCGCCCATCCAAGAACGACCACGTCCCGTGAGTGACCTCAAGTCACCCCCGTCACTAGTAATGTGGGCACCATACTAGTATCATCCTAGGTAAGCAATAATGCCCCATCCCGTAAAGGGGTAGAGTGGTTGCACATGTTTGGTTGGGACGGTAATCACACATAAATCTAATCCATCATTTTACACACACACACACACACACCAAAAGCTCTCTTCGGTACACCACTTCTTCCTCAAGTGGTGACCTTAGTTCAACATCTCCCAAGGGCATTAGGGGCACCCGATGGGGTTTTCGAAGGATAGTAACCACGAAGAGTTCATGGTACACATGCATCCTTACGCATCAACTAGTCTCTTGACATTGCATTCATGAACAAGGTAAAGTCATGAGTAGGGGTATGCATCGTGTGGTGGTTCACAACAAGTTTACCACCATCATATTTCATCATCATGCAATCAGAAAAGGGTACCAATGAACAAGAGGGGTGTCATGGTCAAAGGGCTGCTTGCCTGGTTCATCAGAGTCTTCAAATCATCCAGTACTTCTCGAAGTATTCCGTCTACTTCGTAAACTAACGCCGGAAACAAACACAATAAGCAACACAACAAGGCAAAAATAAAAGTGCTCTAAAAATAGGAGTTGGACTTTTCTAGGATACCTCTGGTCATATGAGAAATGACCAAGGAATTTCATTGGGAGTGTATCAATGGGGTCTTTTCAACATTTCAATATGATGGAATTAAGGGATTTGTGGATTTGCAAGAAGTGTACAGAAATATTACTTTGAAAAATGAGCAAAGAGACCCATTTGACAAGTCATAATTTTAGAAGAATCTAGGAGTTGGTTTCACTGGACTTGGAGTTGTAATGATTTTACTGGGGATTTGCAAGTTGGCTACACATGAACAAATACACCATTATTTGATGTGGCACGGAAAGTATTAGGAAAAATGTTCAAAAACTAAGGTATGAACTTAGAAGTATCTAGGAATTTGAATCATGGAATTTGGATCAAAAATGGGCTCTCTGTGATTTTCTAAAGTTCATCACAGAAATGGAAAAGTAAGATTTGATCAATGTATGTGAAGAAAAAGTCTCTGGAAAAATGTGCAAATTGCACCATGAGATAGATCATGATTTTATGAGCTACTACAAATTTGAATCATCAAATTTGGAGCCCATTTGAATTCTCTAGAGATTTTACAATATTTATGAAAAAAGAAAAAAGGAAGAAAAGAACTCAACCTTATAAAGCGCACTGGGCGAAGCCCAGCTAAACAGCGCCTACTGGGCTCGGCGCAGTGGCTCAGCTGCACGAGGGAGGAGGTGACGCCAAAGGTGCACCGTGGGAGGGTGCCACCTAGCGGGGCAAGCAGATCGGCCCGAAGCGGTTTCCGCCTAACCCGACTGGTGGGCCAGCTCGGTCGCTTCTACCACTGACGGGCGGCCCCCCTGCCAGCTGGCGGGGCGGTCGTCCTCTACCTCCCACTCGATGCAGAGCAGGGGAGGCCGAGCGCACGCCGGAGCTCGTCCGGCAATAGTCGGCGCTGTCGGTGTCAAAACCGGTGGATCTTGGGTAGGGGGTCCCAAACTGTGCATCTAAGGCTAATGGTAATAGGAGGCAGGGGACACGATGTTTTACCCAGGTTCGGGCCCTCTCAATGGAGGTAAAACCCTACTTCCTGCTTGATTGATCTTGATGATATGTGTATTACAAGAGTTGATCTACCACGAGATCGTAGAGGCTAAACCCTAGGAGCTAGCCTATGATTCTGATTGTTCTTGTCCGACAGACTAAACCCTCCGATTTATATAGACACCGGAGGGGGATAGGGTTACACAAAGTCGGTTACAAAGAAGGAGATCTAACATCCGGATCGCCAAGCTTGTCTACCACGCAAAGGAGAGTCCCATCCGGACACGGGACGAAGCCTTGAGTCTTGTATGTTCACGGCCCAACAGTCCGGCCAAAGTATAAAGTCTGGCTGTCTGGATACCCCCTAATCCAGGACTCCCGAGTAGCCCCTAACCCAGCCTTCAATGATGAAGAGTCAGGCGCGTAGATTGTCTTCGGCATTCCAAGGCGTGTTCCATCCCCAAATACTCCAAAGTAGATTAAGGATCATGTCCGACTCTGTAAGATAACTTCCGCATTACACCGTAGAGAGAACAATGTTCCACAAATATAATCTGCTGACAACTTTAGATAACGTGACATCACACCATGGTCAAGTCATTATTCAAACCGTTTTCCCACAACCAGCCACCGCACATATTGCGAGGCGGTTTCCTCGGCACGTCCCGTCAAAGCAGAGATCATGTCCCCTTATCATGGGATCCTCATCAATACGGGTATGGGTAACTCAACCGTGGCGCTTGGAAAATAAGCTATTTCCTCAGGCAAGCGGGGAGGCTCACCGTTTTCACCACCTCTATAAAGGGATAAGGATCTCCATTTTTACCCACGCCTTCTTCCTCCTTTGCTCATCCATTCTCACACCCTTGAGCTCTAGCGCCCTAGTTCTCGCCTTCTCCGCAAAGCCAAACATGTCCAGAGCGGGAGGCAAGTGGGTGGCCTCCACCGTTAAGGAGGAGCACATCACGAAGCTCCGGGCAGCCGGATACTTGGCCGCAGATATCGCACGCCGGCTCCCGAAATCAGGGCAGATTATCCCGACTCCAGGACCCCACGAGAGGGTAGTGTTCCTCACCCACTTCGTCCGCGGACTGGGATGCCCCCTCCACCCCTTCGTCCGTGGGCTCATGTTCTATTACGGGCTGGATTTTCATGATCTGGCCCCTAACTTCATGCTCAACATCTCGGCGTTTATCATCGTGTGCGAGGCCTTTCTCTGCATCAGGCCCCACTTTGGCCTGTGGCTAAAGATCTTCAATGTAAAGCCGAAGATAGTGGTCGGCCAGCAGGCGGAGTGTGGTGGCGCCATGGTGGGCAAGATGCCCAACGTCACCTGGCTCGAAGGCTCCTTTGCGGAGAACGTGAAGGGGTGGCAATTGGGGTGGTTCTACATCACCAAGCCGCATGACGCCAACTGGGTGGCAGCCCCCGAATTCCGATCCAGCATCCCTGTGCAGCTCACTTCCTGGAAGAGGAAGGGCCTGGCCTGGGGCGCATCCGTGGAGCTGACCGGACTCCAAAACCGCGTCAAAAACATGATAACCAAGAGTATCAAGCTGGTCAACGTGGTCCAGGTCATGCTATTTCGCCGGATTCTCCCGTGTCTGAGACGGGCATTCAACCTGTGGGAGTTCGATGCGGCCCAACACCAGAAACTGCAAGAGATCTTTGACACAATGCACAAATACGCCTGGAAGGTGTTGCTCAAGGCCAGCGAGGTTCCTCCCCCCACCTCTGAGGACCGCGGACTTAGCGCCAGGCGCTAGGCCAACACGGTAAGCATTCTACATTTCAAGATGTGCCTTTCCCCACTATATTCATGGGAGAAACTTAGGCCACTATGTTGATTTTAAGAGGAATATGTGGCGACGGCGGAGCGGATCGACTGTCCGGCTCCGCTTCCTGAGGACCCAGCAGATGAACTCCTGACGAAGATGCTGGCTCCGGTACCCTATGAGGTGCCGGAGAAGAAGGACAAGAAAAAGGCCACGGGGACCAGAAGAAGTTCCCGGCGCAACGTGGTGCCGGACTCATCGTCCGAAGACACCAGGGCACACTCCTCCAACGACAACGAGGAGGAGGAGGAGGAGGAAAACCCTCTCTGACGGTGTCCTGGACTAGAGGGTACTCACCACCTCGTCTCCCGTTCAGTTGGATTGGGCCGAGGACCCCCATGGCCGTATGCTCATGGGCCAGTTCAGACAACCCCTGCCGCATACAAGGAAGACTCCAAAAGACTTGGCGCCCAAGACAAGGACTCTCCTAAACCCTAGGCCTCCGGTGTCTTATATAAACCGAGGCCAGACTAGTCAATAGCCAATCTCATATTCATTACTACAATCTCGTGGTAGACATATGTACTCTATACTACACCCATATGAATACAATCAAAAGCAGGACGTAGGATTTTACCTCCATCAAGAGGGCCCGAACCTGGGTAAAATCCCGTGTCCACATTACCATCGTTCCAAGACGCCTAGCTTAGGACCCCTACTACAAGATACACCAGATATAGAACTGACATTGGTGCTTTCATTGAGAGCCTGCTGGGTGTCATCGCGGTGCGATGGGATCTCGAAGCGACGTTGAATCAGGTGTTGTCCTATCAGTTTTTTACCCATTCGGCGTAATCAATTCTTTTCGGTTTGTCCCGTCTACTCTTTCATGTTGTTCTGTTTGCAGGAGCGAGCAGGTTGAAATCAATCTACCTGCTGCTGCATCAAGTTATCAGATTGCGTGTGGGCGCAGGTTGACTATCGCCGCCCACAAGCCCTGCAGGCTACAACCGTACTCAATTCGGCGCCGACCAATCACGCATCAGGCGCCACATTAGTCCGGATGAAGCCGGCAACTCCACTTTGATTCAAGAAAAAGTGATGCGCGTGGAGTTCCAGGGAAACATGCTACGTTCGGCAGCCGACAAGGTCATCAAATATGCTTCACGTGGACAGATTATTTAATGCCTTCCCTCTCTCCAAAATTACTATGGGGAAGATAATCAGGAAGATTCCCTATCTTTTTTCCCTCTTTCTTCCTTATTTAAAGGCATAGACTACCTTGTTTTCCATTTAGTATGTACTTAAAGGCATGTATGGTACTAATTGTTCACGATATTGCGAGGTTTGAACACAGCTTGATTTTAGGTGTCTCTCATGATTAAGGAATCTCCTCCGTGCGAACTCAACTTGACTGTCTTCCCATCAGTCTAGTTTTCTGTGCGCCGACCGACGGACACCTCATGCGCGACATGGTTGCTCTATGCCGCCAGCTCAGCAATCCGACGCCATCGCCCCAACCGGCTCCAATTCGGAAGCATCATGAGCTAATTGGTCCAGCTACCATGCCAACCTTCTCGTTGCATCAGTCAACTCCGGGGCTTCAATAATCGACTTCCAGTAATCCACTTCAATTGCGTCACGCGGTCACTTCGGCAAGCCGACGTCGTCGTCCCAATCGGCATAAATCGGCCCGCACGATCATCTTGTTGGTCGAATTGCCACACCAACATGTTCGGTTGCCTCGGGGACTTTGGCATCGCTGAGGGAGCTCTACCTCATCGAGTGTTCGGCACATAGGCCATATTTCTTTTATTTTTCACTTGGCATAAATTATTAATTATGCAACCTTTTTTTAATTTATTATTATTACTATTATCTCTGGCTTGCACCATTTTCCTTGCGCAGATAAATGATCCAGGTCCGGCAGCGCTGTCACCTAAGCGTACCGACGTACAACGTCACCAACGCTGGACCAGGGCTTCATCATCACTTCATTAACCCACACTGGGGACTTCGGCGTCATACTGCCGGCCTGCTCCTTCACCTCGGCTAGACCGAGGGCTTCACCTCTTCGGAGTGCCGAGCTCTTCGCTCGGCCACATCAGGCTGGGGGGCTGAGACCTCCTCCCGCACCAAGCTCGGACCGCGTCATCAATGCCAAACACATTAACCAGCTAAGTCGCTTTCATGCTCAAAAACTTTCAGTTTAAAATTTTGTTTGGTCCGACCAAGCATTATACTTTTTTAGCAAAAAGTTGTTTGTGAAAAACTTCCTTGTCCAAACTTTGTTTGTGACACACAAATTCAAATACCCTGTTTACTTGGGGGCTCCCTTGTTGGAGCTTTTCCTCTTGCATATGATTATAGTTGTACGGATTTGTTCCTTGTTCGTGTATTACGCCACAATATGCACCATATTGACCTAAGTGATTTGCATGCTGGGTTGCTTGCTCCTGTGTTTACCCCTACATTCCCGATTGTTCTGCTAGGGAGTAAAGGGAGCACCTCTGCGATTGTCACGATCGGGTCACCCGAGCCGGACCTCAGACTGGGTGAAGCCGGAAGCTAGCGCTCTTACTATTTTCAATTATGGTCAGCACACAATGGAACTCATGAGTACAAAAAATCTATTGCACAAGTCTGATATTAACAATGAGCACCGAAGAAAGGTATTGGTGGGGGTACTATTTTCTTCGAAGATGCTTCTTACACTTTGTCAGTAATATAGCATAAGTTCCCTGAGCGCGCTTTGTCCGTTACAGCCTTATCACCTGATTGCCTAGTTATCGAAAACACCGTCGATATTCTTGATAGGTGGAGTACATAACACTTTTCGGTCCTTGACCGAAGAGGGAGAAGCCGATGGTCGGTTAAGACGCGTTTAAAGTTTGCGTGAACATAGATATGATATAACTACTTCGGTACATACAATCATTATACATAAAATTCTTTTACCCAAGTCACTTGGGGGCTCTTAAATTTATGTGAGCTATTTTATAGTAAGTTTTCTTCTTCTTAGTCGTTGCAAAGTCTTTTCTATCACTCCTTTTTTCGACGCGAGTGTGTGGTCAATAGCCGGGGAGCCTAATTTCTCTCTCAAAGCCGCTAAAGTTTTCTAAACTGGCCTAATGAGAAGTACTCCACCTTCAGGATAGGAGGTTGAAGCCGTAGGCTGACCCGCTTGAAGTCTTGAGATAGGGTGTGTCATCTCGTGGCACGACAGAAGCACAATTTTTTTAAGACAAATTTTCTGATTGGCATCGAACAATTGATCTAGTTAGGACGTCGAGTTTTAACTGACATTTTAGTTTTTCCAAGCCTATGGCACTTTTTCAACTATTTGTGTGTTTTCCGCATAAGACTCGCAGTGCAACGTCGGACACCTTTAGAGATTCGGCAAAAATTCTCAGATATTGCTATATATGCATCAGTTTCGAATTGTGTCTTCGGTCAATAGTTGGGTTGCTTGACTCCTGTGCTTGCCTCCTACGCTCTGCTTTGTTTGGCTAGATGTGCAAAGGGAGAACCACTGCGATTGTTCTTCCAGCTCGCGTGGTTAAGCACCTCAGTGGAGAAAGCCGAGAACTGACTGTCACAATAAGCCTAAAGGTTAGTGATCAGATGACTGTGTTAAATGACGGGCCATTCATAACATTGGCCGAACTGTTTACGGCTTGACCTCGGCTGTTGCCGAACACTAACTGGGGGGCTACTTGCTGGCCTCCAAACATTAAGCTCCTGTGACTAAGTTAAAGTTATAAAGCCCGCATATCTGATTGCCTCGTTTCCGCTAAACACAACCGCCTTCGGGCATCGAGACGTCGGCTAAGGGTTGTTTCGTTATTGTGAAACACCCTTCATAGAATCTACAAGGGGGTAGAAGCCGACGATGGGCCACTTTTGGATTATAAACAGTCGCAACGGAGGTAAAAATTTGGGTTCATTTATACCATAGAGTTTGGAAGCTTTCCCCGAACTAAATCCTCAGTATGTTCCTCCCACATTGATCGGAGCTGAGGTTTCATGATCATGCTTAGCATGACAACCCAAAGAAAGGAACCCATAGCGGGACTATTTTCTTTGGACGATGTTTCTTATGTTAAACAATAATATAACATGTCTCTCTGCATACCTCCGTTTATAAAACCGTATGGCCGGATTGCCTTGCTTGCCATAAATCTTTTCCCTCATAAAGGCTTTATAAAGTAGGACAAACACTCCTCGGCTGCTAGCCGAGGAGGTTGGAGCCGATGGTCGGTCAACAAAGTTTTGTACAATGCGGATCCGAGCATTAATGACGTAAAGTACTTGTGTACATAGAGTCATTTTACTACAGATATCGATCCTTAATTCGGCCTCCCGTGCCCGCATTAAGGCTCGGGGGATACTGGGCTTCAAGCTTATTATTTACAAATAATAAAGGGGTACATCGATCCCCTCATCTGGTGTTGCCACCCGACCAGAGTCTCGGGGGCTACTGCATTGACAATCCAATGCAGAAAATTTAAAGTGTAATATAGTTTTTGAGGAGATTATTATCCTTAGGCTGGTCGGCCGCACCCAACCCGAGTCTCGAGGACTTTGCACACCGCATTTCTATCCCTAAGTATGCTGCTAAGCTAGGAATTGATCCTTAGGCTGATTTTATGAATCGACCTGAGTCTCAGGGGCTACTAGGGTCAGCGGTTTGATTTTTTCCTTCAGGTGCATCCCGGATATTTGGGCAACACGCACCTTGAGGGAATTTTCGGCATTAAGCTCGGCTAAACTCCTTCAAATTTTTTGAACCAAGGTGATCTATGACACCTCGAATATAGTCCGGCGTTGGAGCTTGGACATAGTCTGGCGGTGGAGCTTGGACATAGTCCGGCGTTGGAGTTTGGACAAAGTCCGGCGTTGGAACTCGGATACAGTCTGGCGTTGGAGCTTGGACATAGTCCGGCATTGGAGCTTGGACATAGTCCGGGGTTGGAGCTCGGATACATTCCGGCGTTGGAGCTCGGAAGCGGTCTGGCGTTGGTGCTTGGCTGCAAAGATACCTCGAATGCAGTTCGGCGTTGGAGCTCGGACGCAAGAGGACGTTTCCGCTCGGGAACAACTCCAAACCAAAGGTGCGGCATAAAAATAACAAGGCATTGATAAAGGCCGAAAACTTAAAGGGGCTCCTCGGGTATCCGATGTCTAAACTCTTTGGATGTACTTTGGTAATCCTCAAGATCGAAGATGGGAAGATTTGTTGAACCAGTTTTCAAGACCGACGACCGAAGATGAAGAACATTTCGGAAGAATCGAGGAGCGTCCCCAACTTGAAGACCGGTTCAGGGGGCTACTGACGGTGTCCTGGACTAGGGGGTACTCACCACATCGTCTCCCGATCAGTTGGATTGGGCCGAGGACCCCCATGGTCGTATGCTCATGTGCCAGTTCAGACAACCCCTGCCGCATACAAGGAAGACTCCACAAGACTTGGCGCCCAAGACAAGGACTCTCCTAAACCCTAGGCCTCCGGTGTCTTATATAAACCGAGGCCATGCTAGTCAATAGCCAATCTCATATTCATTACTACAATCTCGTGGTAGACATATGTACTCTATACTACACCCATATGAATACAATCAAAAGCAGGACGTAGGGTTTTACCTCCATCAAGAGGGCCCAAACCTGGGTAAAATCCCGTGTCCATGTTACCATCGTTCCAAGACACCTAGCTTAGGACCCCTACTACAAGATACACCGGATATTAAACCGACACTCTCCCCGAAAACGAAGGGGGGAAGAAGAGGAAGGCCACCCTTTCCGGGGAGGCCGAAGGGTCCAAGAATGGATGGACCCTCCATCCGGACCACTCCACAACCGCCGCCTATAGAGAGGAGGAGTGGCTACCTAGGGGCAAGCCCCTGGTGAGGTCGTAAGTATCCGCACTCTGTAATACTTTTAGTGTGACTTAGCTTCATAGTTTGTTATAACGCCGAGTAGGCATATGCAGTCTGGCTAGGTCCCATCTCGAGGTATCCTCTTAGGATGGGTCTCTGAGTGATTCGGCAATGAATTCACTCCCGACGGCCACCTCCCCTCGACATGAAGGTGTGGTCCCAAAGGATACCAGAGCAGGGGAGGCGGCTCTGGAGACGCCCCAAGGTGAAATTCCAGATGCCGGGCACATGGGGAGTAAGATCCCCATGGATCAAGCTCACGAGAGCCGCAGCAAGTCGGGCTCCTAGACGGATACTGTATCGGAACCTCCAAAGGTTCTGGATTCCGGTAGGCAGCCCCTTGCTAGGGAGGGCGAGCTGGCCATGCCGATGACCTCTGTTGCACCAGAGGCGTCGGATGGTCTGCTGGAAGTGCTTCGCGGCGCTTCTGTGGATGAAGTGCACCATACTCTTATGAGTACGGTGATTCAGAAGGTTCGGTCCACCAAAAGCGGATTGACCGAAGCCTGCACTAGCCTCCTGACAGGCTTTGAGGTAAGTAGTTAAAAGTGCGAGAAATTATCACCCAGTAGACTGTAGCCACTGATACTCTGCTTGGTGTTCGGAAAGAAAAGCCAAACGGAGGGTCAACTCTAAACCGCAGGAGTCTAACAGTATTTGTCTATGTGAATAAGCAGGCAGTGCTGCTTGCCGCTGCTGCCCACACAGGAGAGTTCACCGGACTCCAATGGCACCTGAAGCAGGCTGAAGAGGACCTCAGCCTCACGAAGAGGCTGCTCGAAGAGAACAAAGGTGAGTGATACCCCGTTCATTTGTCGTGTAGAGGGGAAAAATTGGTGACGCTAACAAAAAGCGTCATGTTTTTAATAGGGGCCATGACCGAAGTGGCGGCTCTAAAGAAAGCGTTATCCGAGGCTGAAGACAAGGCGGTCACGGAGCGCGTCGAACGTAAAAAGCAAGATGCTAGGGTGGGCGAGATACATTAGAAGCTCCAGGAGCACGACAAGAAGTTCGAGTCCTTGGAGCATGACTTCAAGACGAAAGAGTCTGAGCTTGCGAAGGCCCTTCTGAGCACGAAAGACACCAAGGCCGAAGCCCAAAAGACCCAGCAGGAAATCCAGGCGGCCAAGAAGATAGCGGTGGGTAAGGCATTCATTATGCAAAGCAAGCATGTGGAGGAGACATTCTTTTACTTACCTGAATTCAGATCTCTCCAGGGGCATTCACAGATCTGCCATGCAGCATATCGGATGCCACGGAGTTCTACCGTGCCGAAGAGGGGAGCTCGACGGAGAAGCTGTTCTGGTCCCACTATGCTGGAGCCGAACACCCAATGCCTCTGAGTGACCAGCTGAAGCAATTGGTTGAACTCCACATTGCGGCCGAAGTGGCCATGAAGGACTTCATAGTCCTGATGTGGCCTGGTGAGCCCCTGCCCGACAGCTACTTCGGCCTTATAAAGAGGATGGTAAATGCCTGTCCGTGGCTTGAAGTTATCAAGCGATCCGTTTGTATTGAGGGTGCCCGTCGGGCCTTTGCCCGTGCGAAAATGCATTGGGCCAAGCTGGATGCCGAGAAGCTGGTGAAGGATGGACCACCGGAGGGCAAGGTGCATCGCTACCCCGAGAAATATTATGATGTCATGATGAAAGGCGCTCGTCTCGTGGCCGATGAATGTACCAAGGACACAATCTTTGAGTGAATGTACTCATGTCATCTTTGTAATATGAAAATGAATTTGTTTGTGCTATATGGCGCTTTGTTGATTTAAAATATTACCTTCTATGCGGCTGTTTATAAAATTCTGAAAGTAGGCCAGTCGTCGGCTTCTGCCCCCGCGTAACTAGTATTGGGGTGTTCATGGAAAACCCGAACACTCTTTATCCAAATTTTTGGTCCTTGAAGGAGGTGTTTGGCGCAGCGAACAAGGCAATCAGACTATGCGACTTTATAACTCTCACTTAGCCATAGAAGTCTACAATTTGAAATTTCGGTGAAGCCCCTAGAGTTCGGAAAACCGAATTGGGGCGCTATACACGCCTAAATCGGATAAGGCCGATTCCTCGCCTGAAGCAGAAAAAAATCTTTAAGGACTTTAAGACCTCTCGAACAGCGACCAGCTCTCGCCACATCATGACACTCAGTTTTCGGCTTTCTCTACTAAGGTGCTCGTCCAGAAGAACCGGGACACAATCGCAGAAGTTCTCCCAGCGCTACCTTAGCCGATATAACGGAACGTAAGGTACCAAGACAAGGGAGCCGGGAAAACCCAACTATTGACCCAAGACATGATTCGGAGCTGATGCATATAATGCTATTAGTTCGGGGTGCCGTACTGTTGAAAGTGTTCGGACTTATCTTGCCGTATTATGGGGCACCATAAGAAGCCCCGTGCAAACTGAACGTACCAAAGTGTACGGATTCAATATTAAATAAACATTTTTAGGGAAAATGTGAAGATAGGAATAATAAGCTGACGCTGTATATTATTTACCATTGTTAAATAACAAGCCCAAGCGTATGTGTACAACTAATGCATTAAGCAGAAGAAAATAGGACTATTTGACATGTCCTATCCAAGGGCGGGCCGCATGCGGGTATGTAAAACAGGTATAACGATTAGTGACAAATACCACCTGGGTATTCCCTGTGTGCGCAAGGCTTTTTGCCTCCTTGGTTTTCTCTCCTATGATAAGCCTGATGATCTGGTTCTCTGAGGGGGCTGCCCGATGGTAGGGTCCTGAAAGAGAAAGAAGGTTATTTAAAGTATGTGGTGGTAGAACCGCAATGTGGACCTCGTCACCGTTGCGCCTCCGCCTATGCCCATGGTATTTTGAGTGCGTAATTGTGTATGCGCGGCACGAATGCTGCCTGAATGGGGCTAGGGCAGAGGCCAGACTGCTAGTTGCGCTCTTGGCGGGCCTGGTGATCCTGTTGCGGGGTACTCCGGACTCGCTTGACGGTTTTCGGGGTCGTTGTCACCAGATTGGTGGTTTGCCAGAGAAGGCCGCTTTGTACTTCTGCCGCGAGGGCTGTAGTGTGCTCTTCTATACGGACAGAGCGGTCTGTGTTTCCATTGACTGTTATAACCCCACGAGGTCCTGGCATCTTGAGCTTGAGGTATGCATAGTGTGGTACCGCATCGAATCGAGCGAATGCGTTTCGTCCAAGCAGTGCATGATAGCCACTACGGAAAGGGACGATATCGAAGATTAACTCCTCGCTTCGGAAGTTATCCGGGGATCCGAAGACCACTTCCAGTGTTATGGAGCCCATACAACGGGCCTCTACTCCTAGAATTACACCTTTGAAGGTGGTTTTGGTGGGCTTGATCCTTGAAGGATCGATGCCCATTTTGCACACTGTGTCCTGATAAAGCAGGTTCAGGCTACTGCCACTGTCCATAAGGACTCGCGTGAGGTGGAATCCGTCGATGATTGGGTCTAAGACCAATGCGGCTGAACCGCCGTGACAGATGCTGGTAGGGTGATCCCTACGATCAAAAGTGATTGAACAGGCTGACCATGGGTTGAACTTTGGGGCGACCGGCTCCATCGCATAGATGTCCCTTAGTGCTCGCTTTCGTTCCCGGTTGGGAATGTGGGTGGCATAGATCATATTTACCGTTTTCACCTGGGGAGGAAATTTCTTCTGTCCCCCCGTGTTCGGACGGCGGGGCTCCTCATCATCGTTGTTGTGCAGCCCCTTGTCCTTGTTTTTGGCATTTATTTTGCCACCCTGTTTGAAGACCCAGCAATCTCTGTTAGTGTGGTTGGCTGGCTTATTGGGGGTACCGTGAATTTGGCACGAGCGATCAAGTATGCGGTCCAGACTAGACGATCCCTGATTGTTTCTTTTGAACGGCTTTTTCCGATGATTAGATTTTGAGCCAATGATCCGGCGTTGACTGTCGTGTCTTCAGTGTTGTCGCCATTGTTCCGACGCTTGTGTCTGTTGCGCCGTAGCTTGCCTTTACTATCGCGGGTATCTGAAGTGCCAGAGGTTCTAGGCGTGGTGGTACTACCAGCCAACCAGCTGTCCTCGCCCGCGCAGAAGCGGGTCATGAGTGTCGTGAGGGCCGCCATGGACTTCGGCTTTTCTTGGCCGAGGTGTCGGGCGAGCCACTCGTCACGGATATTATGCTTAAAGGCCGCCAAGGCTTCGGCGTCTAGACAGTCAACAATTTGGTTCTTTTTAGTTAGGAACCGGGTCCAGAATTTCCTGGCTGACTCTCCGGGCTGTTGGGTAATGTGACTCATGTCGTCAGCATCCGGTGGTCGCACGTAGGTGCCTTGGAAGTTGTCGAGGAACGTGTCCTCCAGGTTTTCCCAACTCCCGCCAGTAGGCCATTCAGCCAGTGTCGGGCCGGTCCTTTGCGTTTAAAGGGAAGATACTTGATGGCATGTAGATCGTCACCGCGGGCCATGTGAATGTGGAGGAGGAAATCTTTGATCCATACGCGGGGTCTGTTGTGCCATCGTATGATTCAATGTTTACGGGTTTAAACCCTTCTGGGAATTCGTGATCCATCACCTTCTCAGTGAAGCAGAGGGGGTGTGCGGTGCCTCTATGCCGGGCTATGTTGCTACGCAGTTCGAATAAGTCTGGTCGTCTATGTT
Source organism: Triticum aestivum (assembly GCF_018294505.1). Lineage (NCBI taxonomy): Eukaryota > Viridiplantae > Streptophyta > Magnoliopsida > Poales > Poaceae > Triticum > Triticum aestivum. The sequence goes on from NC_057810.1 coordinate 311,320,886, forward strand.
CGGCCTGAACGGACTTGCTGATAGTGTATCCGGCATGACGGTCATCATCACGTGTTGGGCGCGCCCCCGCAATCCATCAATCGATCTTGGTTGTCCTGCCTTGTTTACCAGTATGTCTCGCAGGTCCTGCCAATTTCCCCAGGTCGTAATGTATTGGCGTGGGGGTGCGGGCTGGTATTCAGGCTGGTATGCCATTTTATCCTGGCCACGAGGTGGCCGGTCAGCCTCGTCCTGTGCTGGTAGTATAGGCTCCTCTTTGAGTTGAGGTAGCAACTTGTGCTTTGGGTAACCTTTGGTGTGGCGCTCGAGTCCATATTCCTTGGCTGCCAGAACTTCAGTCCATCTGTCTGTGAGCAGATCTTGATCAGCTTGGAGCTGCTGCTGCTTCTATTTCAGGCTTCTCGCAGTGGCCATAAGCCGGCGCTTGAAGCGCTCCTGCTCTACGGTGTCCTCAGGCACGCCGAATTCATCGTCGCCGAGGCTCACCTCGTCTTCGGAGGGTGGCATGTAGTTGTCCTTCTCCAGGTATCCATCCGTCGCCTGTTCTTCTGGGCTGACCTGCCCGTCTTCCTGTTCGGCCTGCTTGAAGGCAGGCTGATGGGCGTTGTATTCATCATTGGCACCATCTAGATTGTTTTCATCTCCTGTGCCGGCATTGCTGTGGCGGGATTTGGAGCAGCGCCGATGACACCCATTCTTCAATTTGTTCCTTGAGGGGTTATCCTCCATTGCCTCATAGCCATTGGTTTCTTTGGGAGTGTCCGCCATATATATATCATACGAGGAGGTGGCTATCCAGCGCCCGCTGGGCGGTGGTTCCTGTTCTTCTCCTGCATCGTCATCTAAACCGTCGATGTCTTCAGAGTCGAAGGCAAGCATGTCGGTCAAGTCATCTACAGTGGCAATGAAGTGGGTGGTGGGTGGGTAACGAACTTCCTCGTCGCCTGCTTCCCACTCGAGCCGGACATAGTTCGGCCAAGAGTATCCTGACAAAGAGAGATACTTTAATGAATTCAGCATGTCTCCAAAGGGCGAGTGCTGGAAGATATCCGCAGTGGTGAACTCCATTACCGGAGCCCAACCAGATTCGGCGGGCTCAGGGGCGCGCGGTCTGGAACCTACAGCCGGACACAAGTCCGGGGGTCCAGCGAAACAGACTTCCTTGGGGGTGGAGTCCGTGTTCGGCTCTACCGTAGATGAGTATGCGGCCTCCAGGGCGGGGTCCATCCACCCGTCCTCGGATGACGCGATCTGCCTCGGATTTAGATCCGGAGCTCTTGCGGGTGTGATATTTCAAGTATTGTCCGACATCAGGTTTAAGCCATGCTCGTTGTGACTGTTCGACGCTCCTGGCATAGGCCCAAATCCGTCGAAGATCAAGTCTACGTGGATATTGGCCATGTAGTTCAAGTTTTCGAATCTGACCTAATGGCCAGGGTCGTAGCTGTCGATCTGCTACAGATGGCCAAGCGAATGGGCCCGCAGTGCGAAGCCGCCGAACACGAAGATCTGTCCGGGGAGAAAAGTCTCACCCTAGACCGCGTTGTTGTTGATGATTGAAGGAGCGATCGAGCCTTGTAGTGACGACACAGAGGAACTCTCAACGAAAGCACCAATGTCGGTGTCAAAACTGGCGGATCTCGGGTAGGGGGTCCCGAACTGTGCATCTAAGGCTAATGGTAACAGGAGGTAGGGGACACGATGTTTTACCCAGGTCCGGGCCCTCTCGATGGAGGTAAAACCCTACTTCCTACTTGATTGATCTTGATGATATGAGTATTACAAGAGTTGATGTACCACGAGATCGTAGAGGCTAAACCCTAGGAGCTAGCCTATGATTCTGATTGCTCTTGTCCTACGGACTAAACCCTCCGATTGCTCTTGTCCTACGGACTAAACCCTCCGGTTTATATAGACATCGGAGGGGGCTAGGGTTACACAGAGTTGGTTACAAAGACGGATATCTAACATCCGGATCGTTGAGCTTGTCTTCCACGCAAAAGAGAGTCCCATCCGAACTCGGGACGAAGTCTTAAGTCTTGTATCTTCACGGCCCAACAGTCCAGCCAAAGTATATAGTCCGGCTGTCCGGATACCCCCTAATCCAGGACTCCCTCAGGCACCTACGGCTGTCTCCCGTAGTGCTCTGCCTATGGGCGAGCTAAGCACGGAGCGGCGCATCCGCTGGTGCAGGTCACGGCCGCCAGAGGGGGCCGAGGTGAACGCAGCTTTGATGGTGGCGGGGGAGGTTGTCGGCTACCCGTGTCTCTCGGTGTTCGTGCATCCCCGTGACGGTTCGAGGAGGTGGGGAGGGTCACCGGACCACGAGGAGTCTTTGGGTGGAAGAAAGGGAGAGAGGTGAGCTCGGTGTTGCTCGAATTTGAGCGAGCCGAAGAGGCGACCGTGCGGTGGTAGGAGGAGAAGGTAAGCGCCGGAGGAGGAGCAGGCTGCTCGAGGAGGTCGCTGGGGGGAATAGGGAGTGAACCGAGAGGGGAGAGGGGCCTGGGGTGGCTGTATAAGGTGAGGCCATGGCGCACCATGGGCGGCGTCCACGGCCGCGGCCTAGGTGAATCCAGGGGCCAAATTGGTACCCTAGGCCATGTCTGGGGCATTCGTGGGAGTGGAATAGGTCGAGGGAAAGGAAGAGGGGAAGCAGGGCGAGCTCGAGGCGGTCCTGCGCGAGTGCAGTGACTAGCGGGCTCGGGCGGCGCACTATCCACGCATGGGACGGGCAGGGGAGAGAGAGGAAGGAGGAGACCTCGGGAGACACGGTGCCGATGCCCAAGGTCGACGGAAGCATCGGGAAGAGGGCAACTAGATTGCCCTGGTGCACTATAGCATGCTCTAGAGCATGCATATGGCTGGCATGGCCATTTTGAAAGTTCAGGGGCATGTCCACTTGTGTCCTGGAGCTTCCTTGGGTGCTCTGGAGTGGTCACGAGCTAGGTGGGGTGCTGCATATAGAGATGAGAGAGAGGGGGGGTGTTGCAATGGGTGAACAGAGAGAGAAAGAGATGGGTTTTACCCCTAAATATTCATCTATGAGCTTGCCATTGTTACTGGAGGTAGAACGGGACTAGGAAGAGCTATGGTAAAAAGTTGAGCTCAAGGAGAATAGTAGAAGGGGTCAAAATGATGATTTTGGAAAAATGTCAGAAGGTGTTTGTTGCTGGTTTGGGCAAGAAGATGAACTCCTCTTGTTATGAGGCCAGACAGGGTCATATGGCATGAGAAAATAAGAGGTGCCACCAAGATTGAGTTCATTGGGCAAAGTTGCCAATGCAACTTTTGTAAACCCTAGAAATCAACAGAAATGAGTATTCCAAGATATAGTCATGCAAAACTATTCTCCTTGATGCACCACTTGGTGTAGTGTCATCATTTAGGGTTTAGAGCATGCCCAAAAAGGTTGAGAGCAAAATAAGAAAGTTGACAATGTAAAGTTGTTCAAATTTGATTCTGGACAGAGAGGGTTTTGAGGCACTTTGATCAAGATATCGTTCTCTCCAACTTGTGCCATTTGGTCTAGATGCATAAGTAGATCATTGGGGAATGTGCACCAAGTTTGAGAACATTTGGACATGTTTGGCAATGTAAGGTTGCTCAAACTTCAAAATGGACAGAAATGTTTTGAGGGGATTTGATGATGTTATATTGTTCTCCAAGACACGAGACTTGGCAATATCACCAAATAGGGCATTTGTGACATGCTAGAATTTTCTTGGAATTTTTAGAGAATATTTCCTTTGTAAATATTTCAAAAGCTTGAAATATCGACAAAGGGTCTCCGAGGGATTTGACCAATATTTTGAACATGATCATGTGTTGAAACTCTTATATATGGAAAATATATGTCCACTGAGTTTCCCTAAATTTTCACAAATATTTTTAAAGCATTATAATAATTTTAACCTATTAAAGACCATTTCTGGCCTAAGGAAAAAGCCTTTAAATAAAATAGCAGAATCACTTTTAAAATTATATTTTTGTGGTTTATGGGAGTCCTATACCTAATAGGAGTCAAACATACTCTTTGAAATATTTTTCATACCCCAAATCAAGTACTTGCAGTGCAAACCTCAATCCAGGGGTTTTTGGAAATCTAATTTTCGAAAATACTATTTGGCCAATTTATCTTTGTAAGAAAATATGATCATGTGTTGGCAAGATCATGTGTTGAAACCTCTACGTTGTGGGTATGACTCTTTAGCTAAAGGCAAGATCAATATTCTCTGAATGTTTGCTTCCAACTAGAAACGAGGAATAAAACTACGTTGTGGGTATGAAGAGGATAACTTTGCATGAAATCGGAGAGCTAAAATATAAAAGTAGGTGCTGTTATTATAGAGTTAGAATATATTACTTAAGTATTAAAAATAGCGAGTGTGGAATAATGATGGGTCGGTGTGCGGAATTGTCCCAGGCAATTGTTAACAAGACCAGTAATCACTATTGCAATTTCATATGAGGGAGAGGCATAAGCTAACATACTTTCTCTTCTTGGATCATATGCACTTATGATTTGAACTCTAGCAAGCATCTGCAACTACTAAAGATCATTAAGGTAAAATCCAACCATAGCATTAACATATCAAGTCCCCTTTATCCTGTATGCAACAACCCCCTTACTCGGGTTTATGCTTTTGTCACTCAAGCAACCCACTATAAGCGAATCATGAACGTATTGCAACAACCTACAACGGGAATCCCTCACGCTTGCACGATACGGAGGGCACAATAGGACGACACCAAAATAAAACATACAACTCATACCAATCTAGATCATCAATCAACCCCAAGACAAAGGATATCTACTCAAAACATCATAGGATGGCAATAGATCATTGGATCATAATATGTGGCATAAAGCACCATGTTCAAGTAGGGATTACAGCGGGGTGCGGGAGAGTGGACCGCGTAAAAGGGATGAGGGTGGTGATGTTGATGAAGACGATCACCGTGGCGATGATTCCCCTCTCGATGACACTCTGGCGCCACCGAGAGAGAGGAGGAGAGGTTCTCCCCCTTGTGCTTCCTCGTCCATGGCCTCCCCTGGATGGGGAGAGGTTCCCCCCTCTGGTCCTTGGCCTTCATGGAGATGACTACCCCTCCCAGATCCTCCCCCATGGCCTCAAGTGATGATGGGCCCCTCCGGCAGGGTGCCAGAGAGGGCCTAGATTGAGTTCTCGTGGCTACAGAGGCTTGCGGCGGTGGAACTTTTGATCTCTCTTCTGTTCTGGGGTTTTCTGGATTTATAGGAGGGGTTGGTGCTGATTTCACATCAAGGGTGTCGGTGTCAAAACCGGCAGATCTCGGGTAGGGGGTCTCGATCTGTGCGTCAAGGCTGATGGTAACAAGAAGTAAGGGACACAAATGTTTACCCAGGTTCGGCCCTCTCGATGGAGGTAAAACCCTACTTCCTGCTTGATTAATATTGATGATATAGGCAGTACAAGAGTAGATCTACCACGAGATCGTAGAGGCTAAACCCTAGGAGCTAGCCTATGATGGTATGAATGTAACTGTGATCGGCCTTCTAAGGACCAACCTCTGGTTTATATAGACACCGGAGAGGGCTAGGGTTTACATGGACTCGGTTACAAGGAAGGAAATATAATATCCGGATCGCCAAGCTTGCCTTCCACGCCAAGGAAAGTCCCATCCGGACACGGGCCGAAGTCTTGAGTCTTGTATCTTCACGCTTCAATAGTCCAGACGTTGTACACAGTCTGGCTGTCCGGATACCCCCTAATCCAGGACTCCCTCAGTAGCCCCTGAACCAGGCTTCAATGACGATGAGTCCAGCACGCAGTATTGTCTTCGGCATTGCAAGGTGGGTTCTTCCTCCGAATACTCCAAAGTACCTGTTACGATGAATAGTGTCCGGTCTCCTATCGATGTTGTGCTCCTTGGCTTCAGCACCTCAGTAATGACCATCTCCATGTGTCGAGTGAATGCGAGGAGTCAAGGTATTTTTGCATTTGACACCCTCGATCCTCCGGGCCAACCGTCTATTTGAACGGACAGGGTTTCTCAGATCCAAACCTCACTCTCCCTTGAGCTAGCATCCTAGAGCGCTTTGTGAAAAGCCATTCTAGCATGGCCGGCCGTCGCAGCACCTCTGCTTGCCCTGCTCGCTCTAAGTCGGGGGATTGGGGAGAGTGCTCGGTTCCTCACAGCCGTTTGGTGAAGTTACAAACTCAAGGGTTTATTCCACCGGCATTCATGGTCTCCGTCCGAGCTGGAATAGCTACTTTCGACGGATGGGAACAAGCCGAGGGATCTCCCAACCCGTCTCCAGAGGAGCGAATATGCTTCATCTCGCATCTACTGTGGGGCGTCGGGTTTCCTATCCACCCGTTTCTCCGCAGGCTCCTGGAGTTCTATGGCCTCCAGTTACACAATCTTACCCCAGCCTCCATTTTGCACATAGCCGGGTATGTCGCCCAATGTGAGCTGTTTTTAGGCTGCAAACCACACTTTGGATTGTGGAGGAATCTGTTCTGCCTTGTCCCCCGCACCCAGGGAGAGTCCCTGTATCAAGTGGGCGGGGCCGAAGTATGGCGCATTGCTGAGAACAGATACCTGTCCGGCACTCCTGAGAATGCACCAGAAAACTGGCCTTCAGAGTGGTTCTATAGAAATGACATTCCCCTTTCGGATCCAGTCCGGAGGGTCTCCCCAAGTTCAGCAACGCCCCACCGAGGGCACGCCTAAGATGGCGTCCCCGGGGCCCTCAAGAAGAGGACACAAGGGAGATATTCCTCCTGATGAATAGGATAAAGTTGATGGCCAAGTCCGGACTGATGATTGTCGAGGTCATGGCAATATGCATAAATCGAGGAGTGTAGATGCTCCAATATCGGGGGAGGCCCATGTGGCATTACAACGGGAAAGATGACGCCACTCGCTGTGGTCGTAAGGGTCCGGACTCCGCTGCCGCTTTGGCAAGGATATTGTCCGATTTGTACAAAGGGGGAGAGGAGGAGTTCCTTCGCATAAACACGCGGGATGGATTCTCCATATACAACCCCCCAGAGTGGGTAAGTTGCCATTATTTTCCCCGCTTCATTTACACTATCGTACTTCTGCTAAGATTACTTGCATCAATGTCTCTGAGCAGGAACTGAGGAGGGCCTTGGAAGGAATCTTCAACCCCTCCCCGCAACCATAGGACCCTGGAAGGGCCCTAGATCCAGGACTCAAAGTAGATCCGGATATTACCGTGGAGCTTGTCAACGGAGTATTTTATCAGGCGAGCTGGGACGGCGCCCTAGTGGCCATTACGGCTGACTCCCCTGGACTGCTTCCTACGTCGCGTGTAAGTTGAGCTAAAAACCCTATCCTCCGAGGAGGACTTTCCCCAGGTATTATAATTTTACCTTTGAGGCATCGCTCTATTTGCAGAAACGACTGCCGAAGCGAGGGTCCGAGCCCCTAGGGACTCGTCAACCGTGGGCGTCCGGATCGGGCAGGCTCAAGAGGAAGCCGGCGAGGGCTGACACACCGCTGCAGAGGTAAATTCATAGCCTGTCCCACTATCATAGAATTTTAAATATGACACCGCCCTTTGTGTCTGGCAGGAAGAGGAATAACTGGACTATATCTGGAAATCCCACCAACCATGCCTCCACCAGCCGGGTTCCAGAACCGGCTTCGGGGGCGGAGGCGGATACGTGGCCATCACCGCATGGCTTCCCGACGGAGGGTACGGATATGTGTTCGGCCACGAACTCCGAAGTGGAGAGCGCCATGGACCACCGACGCCGGAAGGCCATGCTCCGGCACAACATCTTTTCGAAAGATGCTTTTAATGCCTTCAATTCGGCGGACGCATATATTCGAGTCGCTCGAGGCGGGCTTGCCCAAGCGACAAGCCAGTATACCAAAGACATACGGGTAAGAGATTTGGATAAGTATGCATAGCAGTAGCCCCTGATACTTACAATAGTTGGGACAACTGTTTGAAGGATCAATATATCCGCAGGTCCTTGTGGACAAGAATTAACAATTGGCGTGGGAGCTAGAGGCCTGCAAGGCCCAATTATCTGATGTTGTAGCCAAGTTAGAGGGATCCCGAAAGGCCCCTGCCGGTAATATTTTTCTCCATTATACACAGATGTGCTAGTTAGTAGATGGCTAGTGCGGTTAGTCTAATAGTAAGTTCTACAGACAATCCTGGAGTGAATCCGGATGGCGCAGTGGGTGACGACTCGCATCTCCAACAGAAACTAAAGGCCGGCAAGCGCATCCTTACGCAGGTGACGCAAGAGAAGAACAAGCTTCATGATGCCAATATTCGTTTGGAAGTGGAATTAAAGGATGTCCGCGCACAACTGGCGGACTCCGTGAAGGAGAACAAAAAACTTCATCATGGCATTTATGGTAAGAGCGCAAGCGAACTATTTGATAGTTCGGCGAGGAAGTTTATTAAAAAGATTTTTCCTTGCAGGAATGTTAACGGGTCGCCCTGAAGAGGAGATGCCCTCATCTGCAGGTGATTTGCTGCAAGAACTATCGCAGATGCACGGGCGTGCCTGGCAGGTGATGCACGGCGTTGCTCAGGCCTTGTGGCCATCAAGCCTACTACCGAATGGCATGGGGGAGCTTGCGGACCTGCTCCAAGGAGCCCGGCGGCGCTTCTGTCTATGGAAGATATCAGCCTACCGGCAAGGAGCAAGAGAAGCCTGGGCGATGGTGAAAACGTGCTACACCAAGCTGGACCCCAACCATATGGCCGAAGTGGGACCGGCGGGGCCCGATGGGCAAGAAATTCCCGTGAGCCTGGTGTATGACCAGGTAGCATTAGCCGCTAAGTATTCTCAGGACGATTGTGGGTTAGATAACCTGTTAGATGATATAGAGGAGGAATATAGTCATTCTCAGTGACTGTGTAAATTGATTGGCATAAGTAGCCTCTAGCCGGATTGAAATCATTTGTCATAGCGGACCTTTTCGTTTCAGCCCCCAGACCCTATATTCCAGGGTGTCTCCGAATACCCACTCGGTTATGTGAAACTGGGGCATGCTTGGAGACCAGGCATAGGGGTCATAGGTGCTTGAACAGACAAGTACCCAACTAGTTATGTTATATTGCATGGATAGCAAGAAACATCTTCTAGGGAGAATAGTTCCGTTAGGGGTTCCTTTCCCTAGGTATCCATGTGTCGATGCACATGTCCGGACTACGCGCGATGGTGCAGGATACAAAGCTTCTAGGTTTCTTTGTTGTAACCAATGAATACATCCTTTGTTCACCGATCGAATATTCTCTTAAGGAAACTAGCTTTTGGCTTCACCCAGTCTGAGGTACACATCTGGCTCAACCGGCAGTAACAATCGCAGAGGTGCTCCCCTTATGCCCTAGCCAAATTAATGGGAACGTAGGGCATAAACACAAGAGCCAGGCAACCCATCTTGGCCACATCTTAAGTCATATCAATGTATATAATGGTGAAGAAAAGGCACATATGGAAAAAGAACACATATGTGATGGGCAAAAAGCCACTAAAGTAATTATGTCAAGCTTCCGAATGGGAAGCCCCCAGATACAACTTGCACACATGGTACGGCCGGGATAGTCCGGGGATTCGCACTGTATTAAATACTTTGTGTGAATGGAAAGAGGGTCGAGAAAGGAGAGAAACAGTGGTGGAGCATAATTTAAAAGGAGTGGTGTGGAGACGAACACTACGTTCGGCGTTAGGCGTAGAATCTCCGGAGTCTAGCTGCGTTCCATGGGTTCGGCTCGAGTCTGTTGTCAGATGCATTACGTAGGTGGTACGCTCCTCCGGTGAGAACTTTGTCGATGACGAAGGGACCTTCCCATATGGGTTTGATTTTGTCCTTCTTCTTCTCCGGTAGGCGTAGAACGAGCTTGCCTATATTGTAAGTTTTGGCCCACACTTCTCTGCTTTGATATCGCCGAGCCTGCTGCTGATAGAATGCGGAATGGGCTTTTGGTACGTCGCGCTCCTCCTCCAAGGCATCCAAGTTATCCTTCCGATCTAACTCGGCTTCCTTCTCTTCGTACATGCATACGCGTGGCAAATCATGTATTATGTCGCAGGGTAGTACTGCTTCCTCACCGTACACCATAAAGAATGGTGTGTATCCGGTGGTTCGATTCAGTGTGGTCCGCAGTCCCCAGAGTACGTAGTCGAGCTCCTCTACCCAGTGCGTATCTGATTCTGTTAAAGATCGCACTAATCTGGGTTTTATGCCACTCATGATAAGACCATTTGCCCGTTCGACCTGGCCGTTTGTTTGCGGGTGGTAGACGGAAGCATAGTCGAGCTTAATGCCCATTTTGCAGCACCAGGTTTTCACTTCATCGACTGTGAAATTTGAGCCATTATCAGCGATGATGCTGTGGGGGACACCGTACCGGTGTACAACCCCGGATATGAAGTCTATTACTGGTCCGGATTCTACCGTTTTAACTGGTTTGGCTTCGATCCATTTGGTGAATTTGTCCACCATGACCAATAGGTATTTTTCTTATGGCTTACCCCTTTAAGGGGTCCGACCATATCCAACCCCCAAACCGCAAAGGGACATGTTATGGGGATTGTTTGGAGAGCGGTAGGGGGCATATGACTCTGATTGGCGAAGAGCTGGCAGCCGATGCAATGTTGGACAAGGTCCTGTGTGTCTGCTCGGGCTGTCGGCCAATAGAAGCCTGTACGGAAGGCTTTGCTGACTAGCGCTCGAGCTGCGGCGTGGTGTCCGCCCAGTCCGGCAAGAATTTTAGCCAGGAGTTGCCGCCCTTCCTCTTCGGAGATGCACCTTTGGAGCACTTCGGTCGCGCTTTCCTTGTAGAGTTCCCCTTCGTGGACCTTGTAAGCTTTGGAACGCTGGACTATGCAGCGTGCTTCATTTTGGTCTTCGGGGAGCTCCTGCCTATTTAGGTAGGCCAAGAACGGCTCGGTCCACGGGGCAATTACGGCCATTATTTCGTGGGCTGAAGGTGTTATTTCGGTGGCAGAGCCTCCGATTGTGTCGGATGGTTCAGAATCTGGGGGTGTATACGGATCCATGCTGGTATTGCCGGACTCCCCTTCCCATACTACAGATGGCTTGAACAGCCTTTCCAGGAATATATTAGGTGGGACAGGGTCGCGTTTGGCGCCAATGCGGGCAAGGACGTCCACCGCTTGATTGTTTTCTCGAGCCACATGGTGGAATTCGAGCCCCTCGAACCGAGCTGATATTTTGAGGACGGCATTATGATAGGCCGCCATTTTTGGATCCTTGGCATCAAAGTCTCCGTTTATTTCTGATATTGCGAGGTTCGAATCCCCGCGCACTTCCAGGCGTTGGATGCCCATAGAGACTGCCATCCGAATACCATGTAACAGGGCCTCATATTCGGCCACATTGTTGGAATCTGTGTATAATATTTATAGGATGTACTGGACCGTGTCCCCAGTGGGGGATGTCAGGACTACCCCTGCTACCAGTCCGGCCAACATTTTGGAGCCATCAAAGTGCCTGATACAGTTGGAGTATGCGCCGTACTCTTTAGGGAGTTCGGCTTCTGTCCATTCAGCGACAAAGTCAGCCAATACTTGCGACTTAATGGCTCGCCACGGTTTGTATGTTATGTCGAACGGCACGAGCTGATAGCCCATTTAGCAATCTGGCCCGTAGCATCGTGGTTATTAATTACGTCATTGAGTGGTACTTCGGAGGCGACGGTAATCGAACACTCTTGAAAGTAGTGTCTTAGCTTCCGAGATGCCATGAAGACTACGTATGCTATTTTTTGATAGTGCGGGTATCGGGATATACATCAGGTGAGGACCTGAAGCGGGAATTTGTATTCGTCCAACTCTCGTTCGACGACGAGCATTGCGCTTACCACTTGATGTGTTGCAGCTATGTATAGTAGCATAGGTTCGCCGATGTTTGGCGCTGTTAGGACCGGATTACTGGCCAATAAGGTCTTTATCTCATCGAGTCCGGCCGCGGCTGCATCCGTCCATACAAAGTGTTCGATGCGCCGAAGGAGGCGGTAAAGAGGCAACGCCTTTTCTCCTAGCCTGGATATAAAGCATCTCAAAGCAGCCACGCATCCCGCTAGCTTCTGGATGTGCTTGAGATCTGTTGGTATGGCCAACTGCGACAGGGCTCGGATTTTTGCTGGATTCGCTTCTATTCCTCTATTGGAAACAATGAAGCCCAGGAGCTTCCCCGAAGGGACACCGAAAACACATTTTTCCGGATTCAACTTGATGTCGTATGTCCGGAGGTTATCGAATGTGAGCCTCAAGTCATCTATTAGGGTCTCGACGTGTCTGGTTTTTATGACAACGTCGTCCACATATGCTTCCACTGTTTTGCCTATTTGTTTTTCCAAGCATGTTTGGATCATGCGTTGATAGGTTGCGCCGACATTCTTGAGCCTGAAGGGCATAGTGTTGAAGCAAAAAGGGCCATATGGCGTTATAAAAGCTGTTGCAGCTTGGTCAGACTCTGCCATCTTTATTTGATGGTATCCAGAGTATGCGTCGAGAAAACAGAGCGAGTCGTGTCGAGCTATGGCATCAATGATTTGATCAATGTGAGGGAGGGGAAAGGGATCCTTGGGGCAAGCCTTGTTGAGGTCTTTGAAGTCGATGCATAGGCGCCAGGATTTGTCCTTTTTTGGAACCAATACCAAATTCACCAGCCAATCCGAATGTTTAATATCTCTGATGAATCCGGCCTCAAGTAGCTTGGCTAGCTCTTCCCCCATGGCCTGCCGTTTGGGTTCTGAAAACTGCATTAGGGTCCGTTTGACCGGTTTGTATCCCTTTAGTATGTTGAGGCTGTGTTCGGCCAGCAGGCGTGGGATGCCTGGCATGTCTGAAGGGTGCCAGGCAAAAATGTCCCAATTCTCATGTAAGAAATCTCGCAGTGCGGCGTCCATCACGGGGCTCGGTTGTGTTCCGATGGATGCCGTCTTCGTGGGATCCGTTGGGTGGACCTGGAATTTGGCTATCTCGTCTGCAGGTTTAAATGAGGTGGACTTGGGTCGTTTGTCGAGTATCACATCGTCCCTGTCCACGGTGGCCCGCAGTGTTGTTAACTCTTCGGCTGCCAGGGCTTCAGATAATGCTTCCAAGGCTAGTACTGCGGTTTTGTTTTCGGCATGGAGTGCAATGTCTGGAACACTTGCTAGAGTGATGATTCCGTTGGGCCCGGGCATTTTAATCTTCATGTACCCGTATTGGGGTACTGCTTGAAAGCTTGTAAATGCATCCCGCCCTAGAAGGGCGTGGTATCCGCTGTTGAAGGAGCCACTTGGAATGTGATTTCTTCGGACCTATAATTGTTCGAAGTGCCGAATACCACATCGAGTGTGATTTTTTCCCGTGCACCGTGCTTCCCGAGTAGGGATGATTCCCCTGAAGGTGGTGCCGCTTTGCTCAATGCAGCCTTTATCAATCTCCATTTTGTTGAGCATTTCTTCATAGATCAAATTTAACCCGCTTCTGCCGTCCATGAGTACTTTGGTTAGCCTGAAGCCGTCCACGATTGGGCTAAGGACCAGAGCGGCTGGTGCCCGGACAATCTGGAAATGAGGTTCGTCACTGGCATTAAAAGTTATAGCCGTGTCGTTCTAGGGGTTCATCTTTACCACATGGCAAATTTCCGCAGAGCTTCGGTGAGCCCGCTTGCGCCTGTTGTTCGAGGCGAAAGTCTCGAAGACTGTTAGTACCGTATTGTATCGACGGGCAGGATATTGTTCCGCTTCATGGCTCGCAAGAAGATCCTCGCCACTTTTTGCCACCTGCCGGAGTATCCAACACGACCTAAGGCTATGAGTCGGCATTGTATCCGGCGTACTGTGGAGCTTACATGGCTCATTGAGCCATTCTTCCAATACGGATCCCCGCCCTGGGGTGGGCTTCAGTTTCTTGGGGACTATATTGGACGTCTTACGAGAGTTCGTCCGTTTGGTTCGGACAAAGGTCTTGGTGAGAGTGGTACTATCCCAAAATTCTGTTTGGGTCTACCAAGCACTCTCCATCGCACAATACTTACGTACTATGGTTGCCAAGTCCGCGAAACGTATTATTTCGCGGCGGCTTATAGCATTGAGGAGCCCTTCATCTGTGCAGTTTTTGCAGAAGAGTGAGACCATGTTCTCCTCGTGGCAGTCCTTAACCTTGTTGAGTGCAAGGAGGAATCTGGCCCAGTAATGATGTACCGTCTCCTGGGGATCTTGCCTGATGCAGGAGAGACAATTTAAGTCCAAATAAGTGTTGTTAGCAGAATCTAGATTATGATCCGATCTAAGACCCAGGGGCGCGGGCGGTCCCGAGCCCAACAGCTCGGAATCCGGGATTCTACCCGATTCCTTTGGCCCAATGCCCGATCCTAAGTCCAGGACCTGGGCAGGTTGTCCTCTGAGCAGATTGTCGGCTCAATGAGTTCGGCGACCCAAACATAATTCGTCCTCAAAGCCTGGGGACGATCCGCTTGTGGTTCTTCCACAATCGCTATCTCATGGGTGGCAGGCGGGGATCTGATGTCCCTTCGGTCGGGTTTAAGCCCAATTGGGTCGTAGTTCTTAGCGACTCCCAGAGCGGCGATGCGATCCAAGAGTTCATTAAAGGAGGAGAGCTCCATTGGATCCATCCGTTCGGCAAGTTCCGAATTGACCCGAAGGTTATGATTGATGACCCAAGAGGCCATCGTCGGCTTTATCACCAACGGGGCGGCCATGACTAAGCCGCTGAGCCGGAGTGTCTGGCCTACAGCCAGAGCTCCCTCCGAAGTAATGTCGTCCTTGAAGACGAGTCGAGCCATCAAGGCTTGTGGCGATGTCACAGAGGAACTCTCACTGAAAGCACCAATGTCGGTGTCAAAACCGGTGGATCTCGGGTAGGGGGTCCCGATCTATGCGTCTAGGCTGATGGTAACAAGAAGTAAGGGACACAGATGTTTACCCAGGTTCGGGCCCTCTCGATGGAGGTAAAACCCTACTTCCTGTTTGATTAATATTGATGATATGGGCAGTACAAGAGTAGATCTACCACGAGATCGTAGGGGCTAAACCCTAGGAGCTAGCCTATGATGGTATGAATGTAATTGTGATCGGACTTCTAAGGACCAACCTCTCTGGTTAATATAGACTCTGGAGAGGGCTAGGGTTTACACGGGCCGAAGTCTTGAGTCTTGTATCGTCACACTTCAATAGTCCAGACGTTGTACACAGTCTGGCTGTCCGGATACCCCCTAATCTAGGACTCCCTCAAAGGGGGCCCACGAGGAGTCCACGAGGCAGGGGGCGCGCCCTAGGGGGGTGGGGGCGCCTTCCACCCTCGTGGTGCCCTCGGAACTCCCCTCCGGTAGATTTTCATTCCAGTATTTTTTATATTTTCCAAAAAAAATCTCCGTTGATTTTCATCGCATTTCGAGAACATCTATTTCTGCACAAAAAACAACACCATAGTAGTTCTGCTGAAAATAGCATCAGTCCGGGATAGTTCTAATCAAATCATACCAAAATCATATAAAACTTCATATAAACATGGCATGAATACTTCATAAATTATAGATACGTTGGAGACGTATCAACTAGCATGCAAGAGACAGATGCAAGCGCACAAAGAAACAACATAGAACTTCATCTAGAATTGGTCGGCGACAAAGTCACCTATGTTAGAGTATATTGGCTTAGGAGTCTAGTGAAGACACCTAATCATAGGTCATACTCATTGTTTAAGCTCAAAATGGGGTTGCCATTTTTCATTTAAGCATTTTGATGTATTCACATCCTGTTGAGTTGCTTTGACCCATGTCTTGGGGTAAAGCTTCTCTAAGATGGAATGACATACCTTGGGTTGTGGTGTTGATCTTGATCATGTAGTTGAACTTGTATAGGGTGCTCAACTTGATGTGGTTCATCAAGTGTTGGGAGCACCACTTGTAGATGAATTATTCTTGCAAGGAAGAGCACTTGTGTATCCAAAATAACAATCATGAAATTTGATGTAAAGAAATTGTCAAAGGATATATTGAAAGGATTTGTGCTTCCTTGTCTTCAACCACCATTTTGTAGAGTTGGGCTTAGCCAATTACCTACAGGGGTTAGATAGCATGCTAGAGTACAAGTATATCCAAGACATATGATCATCATCATAAGAGAAATATCAAGGATTTGACATAGAAAGGCTCATGCCTTGCATGCATCCACATGGAGTTTCTACTCCAATTTTGAGGCATCAATGATGTTCAATTCACCTCTCAAACGGCAAAACACTTTCTCATCAAGTGGTTTGGTGAACATATCCGCCAATTTCTTATCGGTAAAGACATGCTTATGTTTGATATCTTCCTTAGCAACATGATCTCGAATGAAATGATGACGAACTTCAATATGCTTAGTTCAATAATGTTGCACAGGATTATGAGCAATCTTAATAGCACTCTCATTGTCACAAAGGAATGGAACATGTTTCACATATATCTCATAATCTTTAAGAGTTTGGGTCATCTAAAGTAATTGAGCACAACATGAACTGACGGCAATATATTCCGCTTCAGCGGTGGATAAGGATACCGAGTTTTGTTTCATGGAGGACCAAGACACAAGAGATCTACCAAGAAATTCACAAGTACCAGAAGTGGACTTTCTATCAACCTTGTCACCGGCATAGTCCGAATCGGAGTAACCAACAAGATTGAAAGAAGACCTCTTAGGATACCAAATGCCAAAATTTGGTGTATAAATTAAGTATCTCACTATCCTTTTCACAGCCTTAAGATGACATTCTTTGGGGGCCGCTTGATATCATGCACACATGCACACACTTAGCATAATATCGGGACTAGAGGCACATAGATATAACAACGAACCAATCATAGATCGGTAAACCTTTAGGTCAACCGGTTCGCCATCCTTTGTCAAGTCAAGATGTCCACTAGTAGGCATGGGGATATTCATACCTTTGCATCCTTTCATGTTGAACTTCTTGAATAAGTCCTTGTTATACTTTGTTTGAGAGAGAAAGGTTCCCTCCTTAGTTTGCTTGATTTGCAAACCAAGAAAAAACTTGAGTTCACTCATCATAGACATCTCAAACTTCTCCGACATTAGCTTCCCAAACTTTTCACTAAAATGAGGGTTAGTTGAACCAAATATGATATCATCAACATAAATTTGGCATACAAATAATTGTCCATTAACCCTTTTAGTAAAGAGTGTAGAATCAATTTTGCCAATTTCAAACCCTTTTTAAAGAAGAAACTTAGTCAAGCATTTATACCAAGCTCTAGGAACTTGTTTAAGACCATAAAGTGCTTTGTGAAGTTTATAAATATGATCGGGTTTCTTAGGATTAACAAAGCCGGGAGGTTGTTTAACATAAACTTCCTCCTCAATTTCACCATTAAGAAAAGCACGTGTTGTCCATTTTATATAAGGTGATGTCATGATGATTGGCATAAGCAAGTAAGATGTTAATGGACTCAAGTCTAGCAACAGGGGCATATGTCTCACCATAGTCTATACCTTCGACTTGAGTGTAGCCTTGAGCAACGAGATGAGCCTTGTTACGTACAACTTGTCCATCTTCATCTTGCTTGTTCCGAAACACCCATTTGGTTCCAGTGACATTGTGCTTCTCATCGGGCTTTTCAACCAACGTCCACACTTGCTCAAAGTTGTGTAGCTCTTCATGCATGGCATTTATCCAATCCGGATCTTCCAATGCTTCTTCAACCTTCATAGGTTGAATGCTAGAAATGAATGAGAAATGCTCACAAAAGTTAGCCAAATGAGTTTTAGAGCGAGTAATTCTCCTGATTTGGATATCATCAAAGATTTGTTAGATGGGACGATCTCTTGAGACTCTTGCTCGAACTCGTGAGAGCTTTTGTTTGGGTCGGGGTGCACTACTAGGAAAAACCTTATACACAGAATCTTACCAGCAGCATGCTTTAAAATACAGCGCTACTGCTATTTAGCAGCACCGCGTGCCACAAAAATGCGCTGTTGAAAGGAACATAGCAGTAGCGCGTCATTCGTAAACCGCGCTACTGCTATAATTGCCATGACCTTGCTGTCAAGCTAGTTATAGCAGTAGTGCTATATTACATAGCACGCTACTGCTATTGATGTTAGCAGCAGCGCTTTTCGATACAACTCGCTACTGCTAAGTTCAGTCCACAAGTTTAGTCGCACCTCGCTCCGTGAACAGGGTGTTTACCACCTTAAATATGTTACTTCTCAAGCTATCAAAACCTCTTGGTCTTCATTGAACTTTGTGTGTAGAATTTGTGGCGGCAATATGAGTCTTCTCCAGTTCCTACCGGGAGAGGACTCATATTGACAATTTAGATTGTACACAAAAAGATCATTGATGGCCAATATATTTTTGCATTGATGGCCAATGTATTTTTGCATGCTTACACTTAGTAGTAGTGATTTTTATAGGAAGGTGCTACTGCTAGGGTGTTAAGTGCAGCGCATTTCCGTGATACGTTCTACTGCTAAAGTCATCCTATCACTAGGCCGCCCCTCACTCTCCTCTCTCTGCTCCAACTCACTCTCCCCCGCACCGGCCCTGTCGTCTACTGCTGCCGCATTGTCGCCCCTCCCTCCTCCATCTCGCCGCCGGCCGTCACCCCCTCCCTCCTCCATCCCGCCGTCGGTCATTGCCCCCTCCCTCCTCCATCCCACTATCATCGCCCCTTCCCTCCTCCATCCCACTATCGTCGCCCCCCACCGTCACCGCCATCGAGGTAGCTCCTCCTACCTCCTTCCTCCTCCCTCCCCATCCTTCCCATCCTGTTCCCTCCTTCCTCCCACTCCTCCCTCCCTCCTTCCTACCCCTCCTCCCTCCCTTCTCTCTGTTCTTGTAGAATGTAGGTACATTAAATGTAGATTTTAGAATGTAGACATTGTAGAATGTAGGTTCTATAATAGAATGATTTTTAGCCTATTTTACATGTTTTGAATAGAATAGGAAATTTCTGGTCTTCTGATGAGAAATTTTAGTAATGGAAATTTTTAGTTGGTAGAATTTAAAAAATGTTCTGTACTTGTTATATTATGAACTTAGGGCATATTTTTAGGGTTTAGTAAAAGAAATAGTAATAGTGGATGATGATGTAGATGTTTTAGGTATAGAACATTTTGAATAGATGATGATGTAGATTTTTTAGTACAACTAGTTTATTTAGTGTTGCTCAAGAGTTGCTCATAGAGTGTGATATAAAAATGTATCTCTAGTGTTGCTTAAATAGGATATGTGCTTGCCCAGGTCACCATGTTTGCAGGTAACAGCTCCGAGTGGCCTATGTTTTGCTGGAGTGTTGATTAATTTCCGATCCCGCAAATTTCAGGTGCTCAATATGTCCTTTTTTTAGCAAAGGGCTTGCCGGATTTTTCCTCTGAAGTGGATCGTTAATCCTTTTCTAATATTGATTTTGGAAAATGGCGACACCACCACCACCACAACCACCATGTCAACCGTGCAAGTCAAGATGCGCCAGCAGCCTTGCAACTGGCACATTTTTCGGCATCTACTTCCAGTCGAGTTTTCTTCTTTGGCGGTAACAAAATATATGAAACTTGTAACAACTATTTTGTTTTTAGTGTTATTGGCATTAATGCATTGTGTATATATCATTGAGTATACATAGATCGTCCCATGCAATGTGAGGTTGCAATTCAACAAGCTGACCCGAGACACTGTGACCTTTGAGGCTCCTGCGGGCCCCTACACTATGAAGGTCGAGAAAGGACGAAATATGTCACAGATCGGAGGATATGGATGGAACCGTTTCATCTCCCATATGGGTATCACTGGTGGTGAGTTGATTAGCTTCTCCTTCAGAGCAGAAAGACCCAAGCTGGCCGTCATTTATCTCAACACCGACTAAGATGATGAGGACTCACTTGATGAAGCCATCTATACTCGAAGAATAAGGATGAGAAAGGACAAGGTGTGCAACCTATGGGACATAATTCCGCCACGTGCTGACATTGTCGGGGTGCCATTCGTGACCCGCCTGACAAGTACCATGGTTGATCGGTATGTTATGGTATGTTATACTTAGTGTACAATCCAATTACATGCTTAATTAGTAGAATTCAAGTTTAGTAGAAATTTAGTACTGTTTTTGATAGTCTAGAAACCTATGCTTAGTAGAACTATATTTGCAAGAGTATGTGCGAGGCTACTAATTAATTGATGTGTTTTGCTTATTCAGAAATTGCCAAAGAGCCTATCTGTGAGTTGTGGTATCAAGCTTGATGAACAAGGCTCTACTGGAATACGCCTTACCGCAAGGGGCTCCATCACCACCGGTGCGTATGGGTGGACACGAACGGTCGCACACACTTCATGTCGGTTGGGTGGAACAACTTCCTCGTTCACAAGAATCTTCGTGTTGGACAGGCCATCCTAATTACTATTAAGAACACCCACCGGCATGTCTTGAGGATGACGGTCGTCGTCGATATCATCTAGAACTACATATGTGTGTGGCCGTATGACTACCCCTAGTAGACTGCTATATGTTGTATGACTACCTAGTACTGCTTATCATATATGCTCCTATATGAACCATATATGTGTGTGAGGATGCATGTTGACTATATGAGAGTACCTATAATGCTTAATGATATTGTATGACTACTATATGACTATATGGTATTGTGGTTAATGATATTGTTATCTGGTATATGTGAAATTGCAGTTTATTGAAATGGGGTACTGTTCTAGATCAATAGGAAGTAGAGAAAAATGTTTAAAGATACAGCAGTAGCGCAGGCAAAGAAAAGCGCTACAACTACTTATTAGTAGCACATGTTTGAAAACAGCTACTGATATAGTTGTCGGTGCCAAAACCGGCGGATCTCGGGTAGGGGGTCCCGAACTGTGCGTTCTAGGAACGAAGGTAACAAGGAGGCAGGGGACATGTTGTTTACCCAGGTTCAGGCCCTCTTCATGAAGGTAATACCCTACTTCCTGCTAGATTGACTATGATGAATATAGGGGTTACAAGAGTTGATCTACCTTGAGATCGTAATGGCTAAACCCTAGATGTCTAGCCTGTATGATTGTGTTCTTGCCCTATGGACTAAACCCTCTGGCTTATATAGACACTGGAGGGATCTAGAGTTGTATAGAGTCGGTTATAGAAGAAGGAAAATACATGATCCGAATGCCAAGCTTGCCATCCACGCAAAGGATAGTCCCATCCGGACATGGGAAAAAGTCTTCTATCTTGTATCTTCACGGCCCATCAGTCCGACCCATATCACATAGACCGAACGCCCGAGGACCCCTTAGTCCAAGACTCCCTCAGTAGCCGCTGAACCAGGCTTCAATGACGCTGTATTCAGCGCGCAGGTTGTCTTTGCAATTGCAGGGTGGGTTCCCCTTCTATATACACAAGGCAGCAGTCCTCACACTAGAGCTGTGTCCGGGTTTGAACAACCACAACTTTAAGCTTTAAGGGCAAAAACATTTGAAATGAAACAAGTCATGCTCCTAGGCGATTTTTTAGGCAAGGCGTTATGTCCTAGCCTGGTTAGAATTCTAAACAGTTTTCACAACCTCATTTTGTATTCCGAGTCACGGCCATTGACACGTCTTGTCAAAGCTGAGGTCGCGTCCCCTTATCACGGGATTCCCATAATGAGTGTCGGTGTCAAAACCGGGGGATCTCGGGTAGGGGATCCAGAACTGTGCGTTTAAGGCTAATGGTAATGGGAGGTAGGGGACACAATGTTTTACCTAGGTTCGGGCCCTCTCGATGGAGTTAATACCCTACTTCCTGCTTGATTGATCTTGATGATATGAGTATTACAAGAGTTGATCTACCACGAGATCGTAGAGGCTAAACCCTAGAAGCTAGCATATGATTATGATTGTTCTCGTCCTACGGACTAAACCCTCCGGTTTATATAGACACCAGAGGGGGCTAGGGTTACACAGAGTCGGTTACATATCCGAATTTCCAAGCTTGCCTTCCACGCAAAGGAGAGTCCCATCCGGACACAGGACGAAGTCTTCAATCTTGTATCTTCATAGTCCAACAGTCCGGCCAAAGTACATAGTCCGGCTGTCCGAGGACCCCTTAATCCAGGACTCCCTCAGTAGCCCCTGAACCAAGCTTCAATGACGATGAGTCCGGCGCCCAGATTGTCTTCGGCATTGCAAGGCGGGTTCCTTCTCTGAATACTTCATAGAAGATTTTGAACACGAGAATCGTGTCCGGCTCTGCAAAAAAAATTCCACATACCACCATAGAGAGTACAATACTCCACAAATCTAATCTGCTGACAGCTTTTTATGACATCATGCCGCAGTCCGGTCTTTATTCGAACCGTTTTTCACAACCTGCCACCGCACATATCGCGAGGCAGCTTTATCGGCACGTCCCGTCGAAGCAAAGATCGTGTCCACTTATCACGGGATTTTCATCAATACGGGTGTGGGTATGCCAACTGTGCCATCAATCGTGGCGCTTGGGGAATGAGCGATTTTAGCGGGCAAGTGGGGAGGCACAGGATCTCTGCTGCCTTTATAAGGGGATAAGAACTCCCATTTTCGCCCATGCCCTCCTCTACTGATCCATTCCTTTTCACTCGAGCCCTAGTGCCCAAGCGCTCCTCTTCTCCGCCCAAAAAGGCTTCCCGAAGATGTCCGGATCTGGAGCAGGAGGCAAGTGGATGGCCTCTACTGTCCGGGGGAAGGATATCAAAAAGCTTCAGGGGCCCGGGTATCTGGCCAAGAGAATTGGCCACCGTCTTCCGACGGCAGGACAGATCATCCCCACTCCAGAACCCCACGAGAGGGTGGTATTCCTCCCTCATTTTATCCGCGGGCTAGGGTTTCCCCTTCATCCCTTCATCCGCGGCATCATGTATTATTATGGGATTGATTTTCATGATCTATCCCCAAACTCCTTCCTCAACATCTCGACATTCATCGTCGTGTGCGAGGCCTTTCTCCGCGTCCTGCCGCACTTCGGCTTATGCCTGAAGGTTTTTAATGTGAAGCCCAAGGTAGAAAGCGGCGAGCATGCCGAATGCGGAGGCGCCATGGTGAGCAAGATGCCCAATGTTACATGGTCGACGGGGACTTTCAATGATTCCGTCAAGGAGTGGCAGAGCAGTGGTTTTACATCACCGAGCCGCGTGGCAAGGAATGAGCCACTGTTCCAGAGTTCAGATCGGGTTCACCCCTGCGACTTATGTCCTGGCACAAGAAGGGACTGAACTGGGCTTCGTCTGACGAGCTATCGGAGCTCCAGAGGCACGTCCAAGACATGGAAGACAAGAGCATCAAGCTCGTCAATGTAGTCCCAGTGATGTTTGTTTGCCAGATTCTACCATGTCCACACCGGGCTTGCAATCTATGGGAGTTCGACCCTGCCAAGCACCAAACCCTGCTAGAGCTCTTTGGCTCTACGCATAAGGACATCCGGAAGGTGCTTTTTAAGTCCGGCAAACCGTGGCCGGACTCCACCGAGGACCGCGGGTACCAAATGTCCCGCCCTGCAAGTTCGGTAAGTAACTGTATGTTTGATAGTTCATGTGTTTTATCTACACACCCTTAGGAAAATACTCAACGTATTTCCCATTAATTTCCTAGGGCCATGCGAAGAAGGCGGGGCGGATCTATTGTCCGGCCCCGCTACCAGAAGAACCGGCCGGCCCACTTCTGATGAAGATGATGGTCCCAGCGCCTTATAAGGCACCGAAGAAGAAGGCCGAAAAGGAGGCCAAGAAGACCAGGGCGGCCTCCGTCGCCGTGGAGCCTCGGACACAAAATCTGAAAACTCTGATGCCTATTCTTGCTCCGAAGAGGACGGGGAGGAGGAGGAAGACGAAACCCCCGCGGGGGGAAAGAAGAAAAGGACGGCCTCCACATCCTTGGGAGGCTGATTCGCCTAAGAGGGAAAAAACTCCTCTTCAAGAGGAGTCCACCGCTACCGCCGATAGCAGCCCGGAGTGGGATCCCAGGGCCGAGCCCCTGGTGAACTCGTAAGTATAAAATTCGAACACGCTCATGTGTCCAGAATTGCCACGGCGTGATATTTTAATCTGAGTAATATTTTTTTCAGTCTGGCAAGGTCCCGCTCCGAACAATCCTCGTAAGAGGATTTGCTGGGTTCGGATGCAATGGAGAGCGGGACACCCCCAAAGGCCCCCACCCCCAAACATATGACTGAAACCGAGGTTTTGTCCCAGAAGGACCCAGGCCACAGAGGTGCAGAAAAGATCGCAAAGGTGGCGCCAGGAGGCCAGACTTCAGGGTCCAGACATACGGGAGAGAAGGCTCCTGTGAACATCGACGGCGGGGGTTATCTTGAATCCAGCCCCCAGCCGGACACGATTCTGGAGACCCATAATGTCGTAGGGTCAGGCAGGCGACCTCCGTTAGCTAGAGGATGTGTGTCTGTTCGACCGGCAACCTCTGTCCAACCAGAGGTGATGGATGCTTTATTGGCGACGCTGAAGGGTGCCTCCATTGTTGATGAACACTGTGCCCTTATGGGTGTGGTGATTGAGAAGATTCAGTCTGCTAAGAGTGTACTGAATCAATCCTGTATCAGCCTTATAAGATGCTTTGAGGTGTTCTTTATGAAGTTTGGAAGAGTGTCATGGTATCGATAGCAGCCCCTGATACACTGTTCGGTGAAAGAAAGAACCGGACAGAGGATCGAATCTATGCCCGCAGGAGACTCACTTAATGGCATCTATCACTGTTTTTAATAAGCAGCCGTCTGTAGCGACTGCCGCCTCTGATGCTACGGAAGTATCCGGACTAAGGCATAGTCTGGAGCAGGCAGAAGGAGAACTTGGCCAAGTGAAGAAACAACTGGAGGGTAACCAAGGTATGCAGAAACCTTGTTTATTTAGCACGAATGAATAAGTGTGCCTAATGAAAATATTTTGATAATGTGCTCTAGGGGCGATGGCCGAAATTGAGGCTCTGAAGAAGGCGGCCAAAGCCGAAAAGAAGGCAGCCACAGAGCAGGTTCTCCATGAGAAGCACGAGGCCAAAGTTATTGAAGCTGAGCGGGAGCTTCAGGCGGCCGTGAAGAAATGTGATTCCTTGGAGCAGAGTTTAGCAGGGAAAGAATCCGAACTTTCCCAGGCTTGCCAAGCCGCTAGTGACGCCCAGGGGGAAGCCCAGGGTGCCCTGATGGAAATCCAGGAGGCGAGGAAGATTGCGGCTGCTAAGGCTTTTTCTATAGAAAGTGGGTATTTGAGAAGAGAAAATCAAGTTTGATAGCTTAAATTTTGACGTCTACAGGGGTATTCGCGGAGCTGTTGTGTAGCATATCTGATGCCGCCCAATTCTACCGATCCGAAGAGAGGAATACTGCAGATAAGCTCTTCTGGGTGTAGTATCTGGCGCCGAATTATCCGGTGCCTTTCTCTGATCAACTAAAGCAGTTGGTAGAACTGCATAAGGCGGTCGAGCTAGCCATGAAGGATTTAATTATCCGGTTGTGGCCTGCTGAGCCAATTCCGAGCAGTTACTTCCGGCTCATGAAGCGGCTTGTGAGTGCCTGCCCTCGACTCGAAGTCATCAAGCGGTCGATCTGCATAGAAGGTGCGCGAATGGCCTTCACCCGCGCAAAGGTGCACTTGGGAAGATAGATGCAGAAAAGCTGATGACCGAGGGACCGCCGGAGGGGAAGGAGCACCGCAAGCCCGGACTATAATATGAGGGTGTCTTAAAAGGAGCCCGACTTGCGGTGGAGCAATGCACCAAGGACATTATATTTCCATGAGTACGGTCATGTTTGTCATTTGTAATATTTGAACAAGGTCATTTGTTATTATGTATTGCTTGTCGTATGAAAGTTTTTCCTCCTGTGCGGCCATTTTATATACTAATCCTAAGAGTCGGCCAGTCGTCTGCTTCCGGCCCCATGTAGTGAGTATGGGGGTGTTCGGGATAAACCTGAGCACTCTTTTTCCCAGTTTTGGGTCCCTAAAAGAGGTGCTCAGCACAGTGAACCAGGCAATCAGACTATAGGGCTTTATCGCTCTCACTTAGCCATAGGAGTTTTTACAAGGAAGGTAGGCACAACCCCTGGTGTTCGGAATACCGCACGAGGGGCTCTATAGGCGCCTGATCGGAAAGGGCCAATCCTTCACACGCTGCATTGGTTATGGCGTTATGCGGAAGAAATCCTTAAACATTTTAGAACCTCTCGAACAGCTGACCAGCTCTCGCTACATCATGGCAGTCAGTTTTCGGCTTTCTCTACTAAAGTGCTCGTCCGGAAGAACCGGGACACGATCGCAGTAGTTCTCCTAGTGCTACCTTAGACGATATAGCGGAACGTAATGTACCAAACCATAGGAGCCGGGCAAACCCAACTATTGACCCAAGACATGATTCGGAGCTGATGCATATAATGCTATATGTTCGGGGTGCCGAACTGCCGTGAAGGTGTTCGGACTTTTTTACCGTAGTATGGGCATGATGAAGCCCCTGGCATATTAAGACATATCACGATAAGCAGCAGCCTTTTAACAAAAGAGTTTTAAATAAGAAATAGCAGTAGATGAGCATCACATAAATCCACATGTTGTATTTGAATGATATGTCAATGCGTATGAGTAC
This sequence comes from Triticum aestivum, assembly GCF_018294505.1. Lineage (NCBI taxonomy): Eukaryota > Viridiplantae > Streptophyta > Magnoliopsida > Poales > Poaceae > Triticum > Triticum aestivum. The sequence goes on from NC_057810.1 coordinate 311,347,486, forward strand.
AGATGATGTGATAAAAAGAAATATGATTGCGGAACCTACTGATACCAGGCATGAGGAAGTTGCGTTCGGATCCGGGGTGTAGTCGGATGATCATAGAGGGTAATTTCTAGAGATTCCCTTACGTGCTCGAACTATTCCCATGTCACATCCCTAGCTTCTGGTTTGCTCTGAGCTAGCTAGTCATGTGTTGCATCATGTTTAAATTTTGCCTAAAATTGAAATGGGGATGTTCAAACCCTAGCATTAAATCAACTCAACTAGGGTGAATTAAAATCTTTTCAATAAACCCAAAAGGTTCCTAAGAAAAGTTCATGACTTCTGGTTAAGGTGGAAACCTCTACCAAAAATGATGAATATATTCTTAGGTCATTTTTGGATTTTTGAATTAAATCATATTGTATTTGACTTGGGGCATTTAAATACTATAAATAATTTAAATGTTCAAATAAATGTTGGAAATTGTTAAGGGTCACTGAAATAATTCAGAAAGCACCCATAATTGTTTCCAGGATTTTATTAAATGATTTGGTATTTTAAATCAAATCAAAAACAAAATAACAGAAATAGAAAAGAAATAAAAGATAGAGAGAGAAGGAAGTCACCTGGCGCCCACTTACCTGGCCCAGCACGGCCCAGCCCATCTCCACTCCCCCCCCCCTGTCGTCTTCCTCTGCTAGTAGGCAGAGGCGAGGCGTGGCGCGCGCCCGAGAGGCCTCGGCCACCTCCTGCTTCCCCCTGGCCACCTCCTGCTTCCTCCTCGACGCCCGGAGACGCCACGCACCTCCCTGCCTCTCTCCCTCACTCTCCCGCGTCCTCATCCTCTCCCCGGAACACTCTCCCCCTCCTCTGTTCTCCTCACCCGAACGGAGCCGCCGCCACCGACGAGAGCCACCGTGGCTACCGGCCACCCCACGGCTCACCGACGCCCCAGGAAGCTCCGCCGGTCCTCCCTCTTCCTCCTCACCAAGACGGAAGGCGCCGGAAGCCCTGGATGGGGCCAGCTTTGCCGTTCCCCTCCTCGGCCACCGCAGATTGCCGCCGTCAAATCTGTCCCCGTCCGGCCTCCCTCAAGCTCGCCGTCCACCTCTACAGGGTCTACGTGAGCTCTCCGTCCGTTTCCCCCTTTCTGTTTCATCGTTCGCGCGCCGTAGCTAGGTTATCCACCAAGGCCGAAACCCCATCGCCGCCGGCCATGGCGCCGCCGTGGCCAGGGCCACCGCAGCCCGCGCCTGAGCACGTCACCATGCTCGGTGAACCCCCAGGAGCACGTAGCCCTCCTCGTTTTCTCCTCTAGTGCGCCGTAGCTTCGCCACCGTTCGCGCCCGAACTCCGGCCACCGCGGAAGTGCTCGCCGCCGTCGTCTCCGGCCACCCCACGGCCCCTCGTGCAGCCAGCTAGGTGCGGCCGTGTACGGGCTACCTTCTAGTGGCCTTCGCGCGTCCAGCCGCCGCCCGTAGCGCAACCCCGGTGAACATCTGCCGCGTTTTGTGTCGCCGCCGGCCGAACTCCGGTGGCCAGTGACGTGGCGCTGTCATTAGCCACTAATGACGCACTAACCAACCCCCTAGGCCACTGACAGTGGGCCCCACCACTTGTCAAACCCCAGTCAGCGCTGGGTTTGACCGGGCTAGCTCCTGTGTCACTGACGTGTGGCCCCCACACGTCAGGTTTGACCTGGGGCGCCCAGTTGACCCTACTGACGTCACCATGACGTGGTGCTGACGCCATAATTCATTTCTGGATTTATATTATTCAGGAAATTCCAGAAAATGCCTAAAACTTCTAAAAATCATAGAAATTTAACCGTAACTCCAAATTAAATAATTTATATATGAAAAATTATCAGAAAAATTCAAGGAATCCATCTGTACCATTTTCATGCATGTTAGAACAACTTATAGCTGCTGTTTAGCACAAATCAATTAAATGGTATTTGAATAATCACATATGGAGTTTGAATTTGAATCTTGTATTCAAACCAACTTCATTTAATCTGTTGCTAGTTGCATTAGCTCAAAACACATTCATATTGCCATGTCATGAGCATGCATCATATTGTGCATTGCATTGATTGTATTTCTTCTTTGTTGCCGGTATCTGTTCCCTCCCGGTAGACGATGTTCCGACATTGTGATCGTTGACACTGATGAAGACTCAATGTTATCTTCAGAAGTGCCAGGCAAGCAAAACTCCCTTATTCATTCCGATAAAATCCCACTCTCTTGCTCCTGCTCTCTATTACTGCATTAGGACAACAACGATTCAACTGTTACTTGCTGCGGTAGCTGAACCCCTTTATCCTTTGCATGACCTGTCATTCCACAGTAAATAGATGAAACCCACTAGCATGAGTAGGAGTTGTTTGAGCCCTGTTGTGCCTACTCATTCATGTTTGTTTGTCATGCCTGCTATTGCTTAGAGTTGAGTCAGGTCTGATTCATCGGGGATGTATCAGAGGCGTGTGAACATGTCCTACTGTGTGTGAGCTAAGTGTGTGAACACGATTTGGTAAAGGTAGCGGTGAGAGGCCATGTAGGAGTACATGTTGGGTTGTCTCATTGCAGCCGTCCTCAGGAACTGAGTTCTGTGTTTGTGATCCATGAACAGTTACTACCACACATTGGGTTCCGGTAACTCGACCCCTCTCGGCTTCTTAATCACCCTTGTTCTCTGTCTAGGAGTTGCAACTAGTTTCTGCTGTTTGTAGGTAGTGTTAGTAGTCTACCAAATGGCACCCGGTACAGGTGGGCTTGGGACAGACTAGGCACAGTGGCCCGGTGTACCAAGTGGCACCCGGATGGTGGACTTGGGAACCCTGCACACATCGTTTGGGGCCGTGAGCGACACCCCGGCCGGATCTCCTTGCGGATGGAACCCGAATAGGCGATAAACCTGGACAAGAGACTTGAGTGTTTAGGTAGGCCGTGGCCGACTCCCTCGCCCGGCTTCCGCTTGAAGGTTGCCGAGATACATGACGTGTACAGGGCGATAAGTGGCGAGAGCGTGTGTGAAGAAGTACACCCCTGCAGGGTTATCACTATCTATTCGAATAGCCGGATTCCTCGGATATGGAAACTTGGACCCCATTGCATAGTTCATAGACAAGTGAAAGTGGATACCCTAAAATACGCAAGATAAGCGTGAGTGCTATGGATGGCGTTCTCGTAGGGAGACGGGAGCGGATCCATAGTGGTGTATTGATATGGTGAATATGTGGACTCGTGTGCGCCACCTCAAAAGAGTTACTTGCAGTCGTAGTTCAGGATAGCCACCGAGTCAAAGCTGGCTTGCTGCAGTCAAACTCCACCATCCCCTCTGTTGATAATGATGCATATGTAGATAGATCTGATGTAAGTCTTGCTGGGTACATTTGTACTCACGTTGCTTCATTTATGTTTTTGCAGAGAGACTTCAGTCTCACTAGTAGTTCCACGTGGACTTCGATGTTTAGCTTGTTACCTCAGCTACGATCTTGTGCCCTCGGCAGGATCTGGTAGATAGTCAGGCTTCTCAGCCTTTTTCATTTATAAATGTCTGTACTCAGACATGTTAAGCTTCCGTTTGTGCTTTGACTTGTATGCTCTGGTTGTTGGGTCATGAGACCCATGTTTGTAATGTCTCGCTCCTCGGAGCCTATTGAATAAACTACTTGAGTCGTAGAGTCATTTTGTGATGCCATGTTGTATTGCACATATCGAGCATATTGTGTGTATGTTATTGAAATGCTTGGTGTGTGTGGGATCTGACTATCTAGTTGTTTATCTTTAGTAGCCTCTCTTACCGGGAAATGTCTCCTAGTGTTTCCACCGAGCCATGGTAGCTTGCTACTGCTCCGGAACACTTAGGCTGGCCGGCATGTGTCCTTCTTCGTTCCTGTGTCTGTCCCTTCGGGGAAATGTCACGCGATGAATACCGGAGTCCTGTTAGCCCGCTATAGCCCGGTTCACCGGAGTCCTGCTAGCCCAGTGCTACAGCCTGGATTCACTCGCTGATGACCGACACGTTCGATGCTGGGTCATGGATGCCTGTCCCTGTAAGTTTGTGCCACTTTGGGTTTACGAAGCCATGTCAGCCCGGGCTCCTTATCATGTGGATGCTAGCGACACTGTCATATACGTGTGCCAAAAGGCGCAAACGGTCCCGGGTAAAGGTAAGGCGACACCCGTGGGAATACCGTGCGTGAGGCCGCAAAGTGATATGAAGTGTTACATGCTAGATCTATGTGGCATTGAGTTGGGGTCCTGACATCCCACGCCATCCATCCTGGCCTTCGTAAAGGTGAACCTGCAAAGACAATGCAAGAAATGGTTTTGCGCTACAGAGCGGTTGAGCCGCAGTGTGTGGCTTGTATTGTTTTTTTCCGGAGTGTGTTTAATTAAGCTCCGGGCGAGCCGGGCTATCCTGCCACACAGTAGTTCGGACTCCTTTGGCAGTGTCCAAGAGCCTGGCCGTTGACTTGAGGTTTGGCTAGAAGGTGCCATATGTTGGTCTTGCTGTTAAAGCGGTGGTAGACTCTTCGGCGGTGAGGGGGAGTTCAGACCTACCATTAACCGTGATGACGCCGCGCGGACGGGGCATCTTCAATTTGTGGTAGGCATAATGTGGCATCGCGTTGAACCGAGCGAACGCGGTTCGACCGAGCAGTGCCTGATGGTCACCGTGAAAGGGGACGATGTAGAAGACTAAATCTTCGGTACGGTGATTGTCCGGAGATCCGAAGACCACTTCCAGTGTGATTGAGCCCATGCAACAGGCTCTACCCCTAGTATGACACCTTCAAAGGTGGTTTTTGTGCGCTTGATCCTTGAGGGGTTGATGCCCATTTTGCGCACTATATCCTGGTATAGCAGGTTCAGGCTGCTACCTCCGTCCATAAGGACTCGTGTGAGGTGGAATCCGTCAATGATGGGGTCGAGGACCAGTGCGGCCGAACCGCCATCATGGATACTGGTAGGATGGTCCCTGCGATCGAAAGTGATCGCGCAAGAGGACCATGCGTTAATGTTTGGGTCGATTGAATAGAATTCCCTTAATGCATGTTTCCACTTGGGAATGTGGCTTGCGCATATCATATTCACCGTTTTCACCTGAGGAGGGAATTCTTCTGTCCTCCTGTATTTGGTGATCGGGGCTCCTCGTCGTCATCGTCGCTTTGAGACCCCTTCCCCTTGTTTTCGGCATCTGACCTGCCGGCTTGTCTTAAGACCCATCATTCTCTATTGGTGTGGTTGGCTGGTGTTCCTGGGGTGCCATGAATTTGGCATGGACGGTCGAGTATGCGGTCCAAACTGGACGGGCCTGGATTCTTTTTGTTGAATGGCTTCTTCTTCTGACCAGACTTGGAGCCACTGAATCCGGCATTGACTGATGTGTCTTCGGTACTATCACTATTTTTGCGGCGCTTGTGTTTGTTGTGCCATGCTTTGTCGTTGCTATCCTTGGCTTTCAATGTGCCAGGATTGCTTGTTGTGTTGTTGCTACGAGCCAACCAGCTATCCTCGCCGACACAAAAGTGAGTCATGAGTGTTGTGGGGGCTGCCATGGACTTTCGCTTTTCTTGGCCGAGATGTCGGGCAAGCCATTCGTCACGGATGTTATGCTTGAAGGCTTCTAGGGCTTCGGCATCCGGATAGTCGACAATTTGGTTCTTTTTGGTTAGGAACCGGGTCCAAAATTTCCTGACTGGCTCTCCGGGCTGTTGGGTTATGTGACTTAGATCATCAGCATCCGGTGGTCGCACATAAGTGCCCTGGAAGTTATCAAGGAATGCGTCTGCCAGGTTCTCCCAACTCCCGATGGAGTTTGTCGGCAAGCTATTCAGCCAATGCCGAGCCGGTCCCTTGAGTTTTAGTGGGAGGTACTTGATAGCGTGGAGATCATCTTTGCAGGCCATGTGAATATGGAGGAAAAAAATCTCCTATCCATACCGCGGGGTCTGTGGTACCATCGTATGATTTACTGTTCACGGGTTTAAACCCTTCTGGGAATTCATGATCCATTACTTCATCAGTGAAGCATAGGGGATGCGCGGCGCCTCCGTGCCGGGCTTCATTGTATTTGGCCCGGCCAGATTTGTTAGTTTGTCCGGTGTGACGGTCCTCGTCACGCATTGGGGCACGCCCCCGTGAGCCGTAGATCGATCTTGACTGTCCTGCTTTGCTTTTCCATTTGTCTTGCAGGTCATGTGTGGAGCCCCGGGCCTTAGTGTTACTGTTTGTTTGGCGCCGGGGTGCGGGCTGGACTTCGGGCTGGTACGCCGCTTTGTCGCGGACGTGGGGTGGTCGATCAGCCGCATCATGCGCTGGTAGTGTGGGCTTTAACGCCTCCTCCTCGAGTTGAGGTAGCAACCTGCGCTTCGGGTAACTTTTGGTAAGGCGGTAAAGTCTGTATTCCTCGGCAGCCAGGACCTCGGTCCATCTATCAGTTAGCATATGTTGATCAGCTTGGAGCTATTGTTGCTTTTTCTTCAGGCTTGTTGCAGTGGCTATAAGCCGGCGCTTGAAGCGCTCCTGCTCGACGGGATCCTCAGGCACGATGAATTCTTCGTCGCCAAGGCTCACTTTGTCTTCGGAGAGAGGAAAGTAATTATTGTCCTCTGATTCTCCATCTGTGACCTGTTCCTTAGGGCTAGCTTGCCCATCCTCTTGCTCGGTCAGGTCGTGGCCGACTCCCTTGCCAGGCTTCCGCTTGAAGGTTGCCGAGATACACGACGTGTACATGGTGGTAAGTGGCGAGAGCGTGTGTGAAGAAGTACACCCCTGCAGGGTTAACATGATCTATTCGAATAGTCGGGTCCGCGGATATGGACATCTTGGATGCTTACGTGGTACATAGACAACTTGAAGTGGATACTCTAAAATGCTCAAGACAAGTGTGAGTGCTATGGATGGCCTTCTCATAGGGAGACGGGGATGATTCCATAGTAGTGTATTGTGTGGTGATTAGTAGACTCGTGTGCGCCATATCACCTCAAAGAAGTTCTGGTAGTCGTAGAACAGGATAGCCACAGAGTCAAAGCTGGCTTGCTGCAACTAAACCCCACATTACCCTCTTGATACAAGTGCATGTATGATAGGATCTGATGTAAGTCTTGCTGAGTACCTTTGTACTCATGTTGCTTTATTTATGTTTTTGCAGCGGAGACTTCGGTCTTACTGGTGTTCTCGTGGACTTCGACAAGTAGCTTGTACCTCAGCTACGATCTTGATCGGATGTTGTAGATAGTCAGGCTCTTCAGCCTTTTTCATTTGTAGATGTCTGTACCCAGACATGTAATGCTTCCGCTTGTTGCTTGTATGCTCTGTATGATGGGTCCTGTGACCCCTGTTTTCAATAAATGCTATGATGGCTCTTCTGAGCCTTTATTGATATGAGTTGTGGAGTTATGCTGTGATGCCATGTTCTACAGCACATACTTGCATGTTATGCGTACGAGTAATGTGTATTGCTATGTGTGGGATCTGACTATCCAGTTGTTTATCCTTAGTAGCCTCTCTTGCCGGGAAATGTCTCCTAGTGCTTCCACTGAGCCCTGGTAGCTTGCTACTGCTCCGGAACACTTAGGTTGGCCGGCATGTGTCCTTCTTTGTTCCTGTGTCTGTCCCTTTGGGGAAATCTCACGCGGTGTCTACCGGAGTCCTGTTAGCCTACTACAGCCCGGTTTACCGGAGTCCTGCTAGCCCAGCTGCTACAGCCCGGATTCACTCGCTGATGACCGACACGTTCGTTGCTGGGTCATGTATGCCTGTCCCTGTAAGTTAGTGCCACTTTGGGTTCACGACTAGCCATGTCAGCTCGGGTTCTTTGTCATATGGATGCTAGCGACACTATCATATACGTGTGCCAAAAGGCGCAAACGGTCCCGGGCATGGTAAGGCGACACCCATGGAATACCGTGCGTGAGGCCGCAAAGTGATATGAGGTGTTACATGCTAGATCGATGTGGCATAGAATCGGGGTCCTGACAACTTTGGTATTAGAGCCTGACTGCCTGTAGGATTACCAAGCCAAACTGGTCGAAGTTGAGTCTACAAATTCTTTAGTTATGTAAGGGAATTGATTGTGGGAAGGAACGTAAGGCTCTTTTTACTCCTTTACCTCATGGCCTTCTGATCTGAGTCATCCTATCTTTCCGACGGGGTTAAGGAACTAGGCTTTCTCTTCCGTCTATCAGGATCACGTGTTACTACTCCGTAGTACCATAGGATTGGTTGACCAGAGTCTTACCCCAGTTTCGAGTACTTTCGGTGTGTCTGTTTAGTACTATCTCAGAACCTTGAGTGATGATGTTGAGTTGCTGTACTACCCATTTTAGCATGATATCTCATTCTGAGCATTTTACTGCTGTTATGCTGCCGTAATTGCTCTAGGAGTTCGAGAGTTACTAATTTCCTTGTCCTACATTCTATAGCCTATAGTTGATGCTGATTCCGTCCTTGGTTTCGTTTCTCAGGATGTCATCAGTTAAGCGAAGTTCTGTTGCTCGTAGCCAAAACCACGGAGATGGTAGGGATGAGGATCCTCCCGACCAGCCTTCATTGACAGAGTTCATGTTAGAGATGGAGAGGAACAAGCGTGAGTCTAACCGCTTGTTGGAGCGTATCGAGGAGAACACCGCACATTGGTTCAACGGGTCTGCAACCATTCATGACTTCATTCGCTTGCACCCACCTACCTTTCATCATTTTATCGGGCCGCTCGATGTAGATGACTGGCTCCGTAGTATCACACACAAGCTCCGTTTTGCGAACAGAAGATGACAAGGTCACCTATGTCACATACCACCTGGAAGGTCCTGCTAGTCTTTGGTGGCAGAACTATGAGGCTATGCTTCCAGCTGGTCAGATTCCTACCTAGAGAGATTTCACTGAGGCTTTTCGCGAGCATCACATTCCTAAAGCCCTCATCGATCGCAAGAGAGAAGAGTTTCACCCAGGGTAAGATGGCTATTGATGCTTACAGTAGAGAGTTTGAGAACCTCACTCGCTATGCTTCAGAAGAGGTGTCCACGGACGCCAAGAAGCAGGCTAGGTTCCGTAAGGGTCACAACCCGAAGTTGCTTTGTGATCTCCACCTGCATCATTATGATACATTCCAAGCTCTGGTGAACAAGGCCATTAATGCAGTGACAACTCAGCTCACTTACGAGGAGTCTCGTAAGAACACCCGTGATTCGGGATCTTCCTCCGGCTCTAGTTCTCAGAAGCGCCGGATTTGGGTTCCAAACTCCGCTCTTCCTTCCGGATATACACCGAGACCATCCTATGTGGTGCCTTCCCCAGCTCAGTCGTATGTTCCACCCAGACCTACTGGTAGACCGCTTGTCAATGCGGGTCCATGTCCAACTTCAAGGACTTGCTTCACATGCGGGAAGCCAGGACACTATGCACGTGACTGCTCTCAGACTAGCTATGCTCCACCCTAGCCCGAGAAGTCTGTTGGCTGTGTTAAGCCACCTGGCAAGATGATCAGTGTCAAGTCAGCTCCCACTGAACTTGGACGCGTGCATCATGTCTCAGCTAGAAGCGCTCATGATGATCCGGATGTCGTTCTTGGTACACTTCTTGTCAACTGTCATCCAGCATCGGTTTTGTTCGATATTGGAGCGTCTCATTCCTTCATTTCTGAAAGCTATGCTAACTTGCACAACATGTCATTTTGTGATATGCCCTCTCCACTAGTCATTCAAACTCCTAGATCCAAATGGCAAACTTCTAGTGTAATCCATGGTAACGAAATCCTTGTAGACAGACTTGTATTCCTCGCATCACTTATAGCCCTCAAGTCTACAGATATTGACATCATCTTGAGTATGGACTGGATGACAACTCATTATGCCAAGATTGATTGTTACACTAGGTCCGTTCAGCTTACACACCCATCTGGCAAGATAGTCACTGTCTCCACTAGATTTGCAAGGCGTCAGCTCTATTCTCTTAATGCCAGCCCTCTTCCAGACCTTGAAGATATCCCGGTAGTCCATGACTTTCCGGATGTCTTTCCAGAGGAACTGCCAGGTGTTCCACCTGATAGAGATGTAGAGTTCGTCATAGATCTTATCCCAGGAACTGCTCCAATCTCTAGGAGACCTTACAAGATGGCACCCCTAGAACTAGCCGAGCTTAAGAAACAACTTGATGAGTCCTTGCAAAAGGGTTTCATCCGTCCTAGTTCTTCTCCTTGGGCTTGCCCTGTCCTCTTCGTCAAGAAGAAGGATGGTACGGACCGGATGGTTGTAGCTTATCGTCCCATTAATTTGGTCATGATAAAGAACAAATATCCGCTCCCCAGGATCAACGACCTGTATGATCAGCTCGCTGGATCCTCTGTCTTCTCCAAGATGGATTTGAGGTTAGGCTACCACCAAATCAAAGTCAGAAATGGGGACATTCCCAAAACGGCTTTTGTCACTCGTTATGGTCAGTACGAGTACACCGTCATGTCCTTCGGTCTAACCAACGCCCCAGCCACTTTCTCCCGCTTGATGAACTCGATCATATTATTCTTCATGGAGCACTTAGATAAATTCGTTGTGGTTTATCTCGATGATATTCTTATTTACTCGAAGAACGAGGAAGAGCATGCCGAACATCTTAGACTTGTGTTAGAAAGACTCAGAGAGCACCGCCTTTATGCCAAGTTCTCCAAGTGTGAATTTTGGTTGCCAGAAGTGACCTACCTAGGTCACGTAATCTCTGGTAAGGGCATTGTTGTCAATCCCGAGAGAGTTAAGGCCGTTCTCGATTGGACTCCACCTAAAATCGTTAAAAAAGTTAGGAGTTTTCTTGGTCTAGCCAGCTATTGTCGCCGCTTTGTTGAAAACTTCTCTAAAGTGGCAAAACCTCTCACGGAACTTCTCAAGAAAGATAAAAAGTTTGAGTGGTCCCCATAGTGTGAGTATAGTTTTCAGGAACTGAAAAGACGCCTGACTTCTGCTCCCATACTTGTGCCACCTGATTTCACTAAAGACTTTGTTATCTACTGCGACGCCTCACGATAGGGACTAGGTTGCATCCTTATGCAGGATCGTCATGTGATTGCCTATGCATCTCGACAGTTGCATCCACATGAGGAGAATTATCCTACACATGATCTAAAGCTTGCAGCCGTAGTCTATTCACTCAAGACCTGGCGACATTACCTTCTTGGTAAATGTTGCGAGATCTACACCGATCACCAGAGTCTCAAGTATATATTCACACAACCAGATTTGAACCTTAGGCAAAGACGTTGGTTGGAGTTGATCTCATATTATGATCTAGGGATTACTTACACTCAGGCAAAGCTAATGTCATGGCTGATGCACTAAGTCGTAAATCCTATTGCAACAATCTCATGTTGCAGCAAGGCCAACCACCTCTCCATGAGGAATTTTGTAAGCTTAACCTTCACATTGCTCCTCACGGATTCCTTTCTACCTTTGTGGCGAAACCTACTCTTGTAGATCATATCATAGAAGCCCAGAAGCATGATACGGGGATTACCCGGATCAAGAGAAACATTGCCAAGGGTGTTGCTGGTAGTT
>NC_057810.1:311359824-311403571 GCF_018294505.1 Triticum aestivum
TTCGGGTTACCCCGTCGAAGGGTACCCATTGTTTCAGTATCAAGGGCAAGTTGGCTCCTCGTTACATTGGTCCTTTTCACATTCTCGCTAAACAAGGAGAGGTTGCCTACCAGTTGGAACTACCCCCACATCTTTCCAGAGTGCATGATGTCTTCCACGTCTCCCAACTTAGGCGTTGCTTCTCGGATCCTATCCGCGGAGTGGACCACGAAACACTTGATCTCCAAGATAACCTCACATACCGAGAGTACCCGATTCGCATTCTTGATCAAGCAGAGCGTGTCACTCGACGTCATAACATCAAGTTTCTCAAGTTTCAGTGGTCTCATCATTCCGAGAGAGAAGCTACTTGGGAGCGAGAAGATCATCTTCGACTGGAGTACCCCGCTTTCTTTCCGTCGACCCCTGAATCTCGGGACGAGATTCTTTCAAGTGGGGGCGAGTTGTCACATCCCTAGTTCTGGTATGCTCGAGGCTAGCTAGTCATGTGTGCATCATGTTTAAATTCCATTTAAATTTGAAATGGGGATTTGTGAAACCCTCATAATCATTTTTGGAAATGACCCAGATAAAAATTGCTTCAATTTGGCCCAAGTAAATGTTCCTGTTTTTCTCTAAAAATATTGGTCAGAGGTAAAATTCCAACCAATATTTTTGGGAGCTCAGAAGTATTTATTTTTGGCCATTTGAATTAATGCAGTAAATATTTGCCTTGGATATATATATATATATATATATATGTTATATATATATATTATATGTCCAAAAATTGTGCCATTTATTGAGGAGCTCTGGAATAATACCGCTAGCTCCTACAAAAATTGGCATAAGAAAATAAATTGATTTAGTATTTTTGCTAAATCAAAACAAATGTCAGAAAATAGAAAAGAGAAACTAAAACAGAAAAGCTTACCTAGCGCTTACCTACAGCCGCCTGGCGCCTCTAGCCGGCCCGTTCCTGTTTTGGCCCAGCCCACCAGGGGCACAGCCGTCTTCCTCCTCTTGCCAGTAGGCAGAGGGGAAGCGGTGCCCGATGCCGTGCGCGCCGGCACGCAACTGCCTGCCTGGCGTCCTCCTCGTCGCCCTGGAACGCCCAGACGATGCCACACGCCCCCCGGACCCTCTCACTCTCCCCCAGTCCTCTCCTCTCCTCAGCCTCACTTTCTCTCTCACGTCCGAACGCGCCGCCGATGCCGACGAGCACCACCGCGGCCACCGGCCACCCCTCGCCCTGCCGCTGCGCCCAGAAGCTCCGCCACATCGCCGACTACCTCTCCGTCAAGCCAAGCGCCTCGGGAGGCCCTGGAGAGTCGCCATCGCCGCAGTCTTCATCTCCGGTCGCCGGAGATCGTCTTCGCCGCCCCGCCGTCTTCAGCGCGTCCCCGAGCTCGCCGACAAGCCCTTAGAATCCGTTGTGAGCCTCTGCTCTGTCTCCCTCTCCCTATTCCTCCGTTCTTGCACCGTAGCCCACTTTCCCCGCCATGGCCGTAGCTTCTCGCCGCCGTCCATGTCACCGCCGTCGCCCTGGTCACCGCAGCCCGCAATCGAGCGCGTCACTGTGCTCCTGGTGCCACGAGGGTGCCGTAGAGCCCCTCGGGTGGCCTCCCCGTGCCCCGCAGCCCGCTCCCGCTCAAAGCCGTGCTCCGGCTGCTGCCGCGAGCTTCGCTCCGGCGAGCTCCGCCGCCCCCGCAGCCTCCCGTCTGCTCCCTTGGATGCGGACGAGCTCGGGCTATGCCCCGGTGCCCTTAGCCGTCGCCACCGTGGCCTGTAACGCGGACGCCGCAGCGTCCTCAGGTCGCCGTCGACGACCTCGCCGGCCTGACATGCGGGCCCTATCGGCCAGGTGATTAGCTTATCGCTAATCACCATTTAAGCTAACTCTGACACTGACAGTGGGCCCCTGCGCCCTAATCTTTTAATTAGATTAGTAAAACCCCCTTGTTTAACACTGTGTCACTGACGTGTGGACCCCACACGTCAGGTTTGACCTGGTTAGCACTGTTGACCTACTGACGCAGGCATGACGTCATGCTGACGCAGTTATTCATTTCTGGTTTTAAATTTAATCAGGAAATTCCAGAAAATGATTCAAACTTCAAAAAATCATAGAAATTCAACCGTAGCTCAGATTGAAATAATTTATATATGAAAAATTATCAAAAAAATGCAATCTATCCATCTGTTCTAGTTTCATGCATGAAAAACCAACTTATACCTACTGTATAAGTGAAAGACTAAAATGGCATATATAAGAGCTTAATTTGGAGTTGCATTTGAACCCTTGATTCAAATGGACTTCAACCTAATGAATGCTAATTGCATTAGCTCAAACAACATCACATATTCATGCCATGTTCATGCATCATAATGTTGCATATGTTTGTGTACTGATTGTTGGCACCGTTCCTTCTCGATAGGTCTTGCTCCGGAGACTGTTCCAGAGCACCTGTCTGTGAAGCAGTGCCTCCTCTGTTGATCTACCAGGCAAGCAAACCCCCTTGTTCATTCCTATACAATCCTACTCTCTTGCTCCTGCTCTCAGTTATTGCATTCGGACAACAACGATTCATCTGCTACTTTGTGCTGCGGTAGTTGAACCCATTCCTCTACATGACCTGTCATTGCCACAGTAAATAGTTGAAACCCACTAGCATGTGTAGGAGTTGATTGAGCCATGTTGTGTTCCTACCATGCCATGCCTGCTATTGCTTAGAGTTGTGTCAGGTCTGATTCGTTGGGAATGAATTGGAGTGTTATGATATGTTCTGGTGCTGAGAGTTAAGTGTGTGAACACGATTTGGTAAAGGTAGCGGTGAGAGGCCATGTAGGAGTACATGGTGGGTTGTCTCACTGGAACCGTCCTTAAGCATTGAGTTCTATGTATGTTGTCCAATGACTCGATACTACCACACATTGGGTTTCGGTAACTCGACCCCTCTCGGCTTATTAACCAACTTGATCTCCGTCCAGGATTCGCAACTAGTTTCTGGTGTTTGTAGGTAGTGTTAGTAGTCTACCAAGTGGCACCCGGCCAGGTGGGCTTCGGACAGACTAGGCATAGTGGCACGGTGTACCAAGTGGCACCTGGATGGTGGGCTTGGGAACCCTGCTCACATTGTTTGGGGCCGTGAGCGACACCCAGGCCGGATCTCCTTGCGGATGGAACCCGAATAGGCGATAAACCTGGACTAGAGTCTTGTGTGGTTAATCAGGTCGTGGCCGTCTCCCTCGCCAGGCTTCCGCATGAAGGTTGCCGACATACACGAGGTGTACATGGTGGTAAGTGGCGAGAGCGTGTGTGAAGAAGTACACCCCTGCAGGGTTAACATGATCTATATGAGTTGTTGAGTTATGCCGTGATGCCATGTTGTACAACACATACTTGCATGTTATGTGTACGAGTAATGTGTATTGCTATGTGTGGGATCTGACTATCCAGTTGTTTATCCTTAGTATCCTCTCTTACCGGGAAATGTCTCCTAGTGCTTCCACTGAGCCCTGGTAGCTTGCTACTGCTCCGGAACACTAAGGTTGGCCGGCATGTGTCCTTCGTTCCTGTGTCTGTCCCTTCGGGGAAATGTCACTCGGTGTCTACCGGAGTCCTGTTAGCCTGCTACAGCCCGGTTTACTGGAGTCCTGCTAGCCCAGCTGCTACAACCCGGATTCACTCGCTGACGACCGACACGTTCGTTGCTGGGTCATGTATGCCTGTCCCTGTAAGTTAGTGCCACTTTGGGTTCACGACTAGCCATGTCAGCCCGGGTTCTTTGTCATATGGATGGTAGCAACACTATCATATACGTGTGCCAAAAGGCGCAAACGGTCCCGGGCATGGTAAGGCGACACCCGTGGAATACCGTGCGTGAGGCTGCAAAGTGATATGAGGTGTTACATGCTAGATCGGTGTGGCATATAATCGGGGTCCTGACAGTATCAAGCATCCCCAAGCTTAATTCATGTTCGTCCTCGAGTAGGTAAATGATAAAAACATAATTTTTGATGTGGAATGCTACCTAGCATAATTCTCAATGTAATTTTCTTTATCGTGGCATGAATGTTCAGATCCAAATGATTCATAATAAAAGTTCATATTGACAAAAGAAATAGTAATACTTCAAGCATACTAATCAAGCAATCATGTCTTCTCAAAATAACATGGCTAAAGAAAGTTATCCCTACAGAATCATATAGTCTGGCTGTTGCTCTATCTTCATCACACAAAGTATTTAATCATGCACAACCCCGATGACAAGCCAAGCAATTGTTTCATACTTTAATAATCTCAAACTTCTTCAACTTTCACGCAATACATGAGCGTGAGCCATGGACATAACACTATATGTGGAATAGAATGGTGGTTGTGGAGAAGACAAAAAAGGAGAAGATAGTCTCACATCAACTAGGCATATCAATGGGCTATGGAGATGCCCATCAATTGATGTCAACATGAGGAGTAGGGATTTCCATGCAACGGATGCACTAGAGCTATAAATGTATGAAAGCTCAACAAAAGAAAATAAGTGGGTGTGCATCCAACTCGCTTGCTCATGAAGACCTAGGGCATTTTGAGAAATCCCATTATTGGAATATACAAGCCAAGTTCTTATAATGAAAAATTCCCACTAGTATATGAAAGTGACAACATAGGAGACTCTATATCATGAAGATCATGGTGCTACTTTGAAGCACAAGTGTGGTAAAAAGGATAGTAGCACTGTCACTTCTCTCTTTTTCTCTCATATTTTTTTATTTGGCCTTTCTCTTCTTTCTTTTTTGGTCTTTCTTTTTTTATATATAAAGTCCGAAGTCTCATCCCGACTTGTGGGGGAATCATAGTCTCCATCATCCTTTCCTCACTGGGACAATGCTCTAATAATGAAGATCATCACACTTTTATTTACTTACAACTCAAGATTACAACTCGATACTTAGAACAAGATATGACTATATGAATGCCTCCGGCAGTGTACCGGGATATGCAATGAATCAAGAGTGACATGTATGAAAAATTATGAAGGTGGCCTTGCCACAAATACGATGTCAACTACATGATCATGCAAAGAGCGATATGACAATGATGATGCGTGTCATATAAACAGAACGGTGGAAATTTGCATGGCAATATATCTCGGAATGGCTATGGAAATGCCATAATAGGTAGGTATGGTGGCTATTTTGAGGAAGGTATATGGTGGGTGTATGGTACCGGCGAAAGTTGCGCGGCACAAGAGAGGCTAGCAATGGTGGAAGGTGAGAGTGCGTATAATCCATGGACTCAACATTAGTCATAAAGAACTCATATAGTTATTACAAAAATCTACAAGCCATTGAAAACAATGTACTACGTCCATGCTCCTAGGGGGATAGATTGGTAGGAAAAGACCATCGCTCGTCCCCAACCGCCACTCATAAGGAAGACAATCAATAAATAAAATTGTGCTCCAACTTCATCACAAAGCGGTTCACCATACGTGCAAGCTACGGGAATCACAAACTTCAAAACAAGTATTCTTTTAAATTCATAATCACCCAACTAGCATGACCTTAATATCACCATCCTCATATCTCAAAACAATTATCAAGTATCAAATTGATCATAGCATCCAATTCACTTTCTATGATAGTTTTTATTATACCCAACTTTGATGCCCATCATTCTAGGACCAATTTTATAACCATTGCAAATACCATGTTGTTCTAAGAGACTCTCAAAATAATATAAGTGAAGCACTAGAGCAAAAATTATCTAGCTCAAAAGATATAAGTGAAGCACATAGCGTGGTCTAATAAATTCTAATCAAGTGGGCTTCTCCCAAAAGGTGTGTACAGCAAGGATGTTTGTGGTAATCTAAAAATAAAAGACTAATATCATACAAGACGCTCCAAGCAAAACACATATCATGTGGCGAATAAAAATATAGCTCCAAGTAAAGTTACCGATAGACAAAGACGAAAGAGGGGATGCCTTCCGGGGCATCCCCAAGCTTAGGCTTTCGGTTATACTTGAATATCTTGGAGTGCCATTGGAATCCCCAAGCTTAGGCTCATGCCACTCCTATTCCATAGTCATCAAATCTTTACCCAAAACTTGAAAACTTCACAACACAAAACTCAACAGGAAATCTCATAAGCTCCGTTAGTGCAAGGAAGAAAAACCACCACATAAGGTACTGTAATGAACTCATACTTTATTTATATTGGTGTTAAACCTACTGTATTCCAACTTCTCTATGGTTCATACCCCCCAATACTAGCCATAGATTCATCAAAATAAGCAAACAACACACGAAAAATAGAATCTGCCCAAAACAGAACAGTCTGTAGTAATCTGTAACTCTCGAATACTTCTGGAACTCTAAAAATCCTACCAAAAGAGGAAGTCCTGGGAAATTTGTCTATTGATCTACAGCTAAAAGAATCAATGCAAAAGCACGTTTTTGTGAATTACTAAAATTATATTCGTGCGCGCAAAGTTTCTGTTTTTCAGTAGAAACAAATTAATTATCACCATAGGTTATCCTATAGGTTCTACTTGGCACAAACACTAATTAAAACATGAAAACACATCTAAACATAAGCTAGATGAAATATTTATTACTAAACAAAGGCAAAAAAGCAAAAAACTAAAATAAAATTGGGTTGCCTCCCAACAAGCACTATTGTTTAACGTCCCAAGCTAGGCATAAAAGCGAGGATAGATCTAAGTAGTGCCATCTTTGGCACTCAATTCCTCAATAGAGCACTTATAATTCTTGGGAGTTTCTTTCTTTTTAGCAATGATTAAGCTCCTAGGCAATAAATCAAGAAGTTCGTTTGTAGCAAAAGGTTCCTTAATGATAGCAAGAAAATTGGGATGAACACTTATCGATTTGAGATCGGCACTTCCTTTACTAGAAGATTCACCCTTATTTTTAGGAACAGACATGACCTTCGCAATTTTTGTAGGTGGAGTTGGAGTATTTTTCACAGATGAAAAGGTGGACCCTAAGTTGGTGATAATATCCTCCAGCTTACCAATTCTTGTAGAATCTAGATCTATTCTTCCATTAACTATAGGTTGTTTTTCTTTAAAAAATTCAAGGTAACTCAACAGTGGCAACTTTATTTTCAATAATTTTAAGCCTATGAATCACATGTTCCAAAGTTAAAACAGTTCCATTAACCAAAAGAGGGGGTGGACCAAACAGATCTAACATGGCATTATAAGCATCAAAAGTATGGCTACCAAAGAAATTTCCTCCGGTAATGGTATCAAGAATATATCTATTCCAAGGAGTAATGCCTACATAAAAATTGCGAAGATGAACGAAAGTAGATTGCTTCCGAGTGGATCTATTTTGAGCGTTGCAAATTCTATGCCAAGCCTCTTTTAAGTTTTATCCATCCCTTTGTTTAAAATTGAGAACTTCATGATCGGGAGTATTAACGATAATAGGAGGACTAGCCATAGCGACGAGCACACAAAAGGCAAGCGAAATAGAGAGGAGATTGGGAAAGAGAGGGTGAATAAAACGACAAGGGTGAAGTGGGGGAGAGGAAATCGAGAGGCAAATGGAAAATAGTGTAATGAGAGGGAGATGAGTTTGTGATGGGTACTTGATATGTCTTGACTTGAGCGAAGACCACCTCAGCAATGGCGCCAGAAATCCTTCTTGCTACGTCTTGAGGTTGCGTTGGTTTTTCTTGAAGAGGAAAGGGTGATGTAGAAAAGTAGTGTAAGTATTTCCCTCGGTTTTTGAGAACCAAGGTATCAATCCAGTAGGAGGCTCCTCAAAGGTTCCACACACCTACACAAACAAACAAGAACCTCACAACCAACGCAATAAAGGGGTTGTCAATCCCTTCACGACCACTTGCGAAAGTGAGATCTGATAGACATAATATGATAAGATAAATATTTTTGGTATATTTATGATATAGATTGGAAAAGTAAAGATGCACATAAAAGTAGATGGTAAACTTATACGATAAAAGATAGACCCGGGGGCCATAGGTTTCACTAGTGGCTTCTCTCAAGATAGCATAAGTATTATGGTGGTTGAACAAATTACTGTCGAGCAATTGATAGAAAAGCGCATAGTTATGAGATTATCTAGGCATGATCATGTATATAGGCATCACATCCGTGACATGTAGATCGACTCCTGCCTGCATCTACTACTATTACTCCACACATCGACCAACTCCTGCCTACATCTAGAGTATTAAGTTCATAAGAATAGAGTAACTCATTAAGAAAGATGACATGATGTAGAGGGATAAACTCATGCAATATGATATAAATCCCATCTTTTTATCCTCGATGACAACAATACAATACATGCCTTGCTGCTCCTGTTGTCACTGGGAAAGGACACCGCAAGATTGAGCCCAAAGCTAAGCACTTGTCCCATTGCAAGAAAGATCAATCTAGTAGGCCAAACCAAACTGATAATTCGAAGAGACTTGCAAAGATAACTTTATCACACATAAAAGAATTCAGAGGAGATTCAAATATTTCTCATAGATAAACTTGATCATAAACCCACAATTCATTGGATCTCGACAGACACACTGCAAAAAGAGTTACATCAAATAGATCTCCAAGAAGATCGAGGAGAACTTTGTATTGAGATTCAAAGAGAGAGAAGAAGCCATATAGCTAATAACTATGGACCCGAAGGTATGTGGTTAACTACTCACAACTCATCGGAGAGGCCTTGGAGATGATGTAGAGGCCCTCCATGGTCGATTCCCCCTCCGGCGGAGCGCCGACGAAGGCTCCAAGATGGGATATCGCAGATACATAAGGTTGCGGAAGTGGAATTAGGTTTTCGTGGTCTGTTCTGATGTTCTCGGGGTACGTGGGTATATATAGGAGGAAGAAGTAGGTCAGTGGATGCTCGAGGGGCCCACAAGGGTGGGGGGCGCGCCCACCCCAGGGGTGCGCGCCGGGCACTCTCATGGCCGCCTCGGATGTTGCTTGACGTCCACTCCAAGTCTCTAGGTTTGCATTTGTTCCAAAAAGATCGCTCCCGATGGTTTCATCCCGTTTGGACTCCGTTTGATATTCCTTTTCTTCAAAACACGGAAATTGGCAAAAAAACAGCAATTCGGGCTGGGCCTCCGGTTAGTAGGTTACTCCCAAAAATGATATAAAAGTGTAAAGTAAAGCCCATAAACATCCAAAACGGGTAATATAATAGCATGGAACAATCAAAAATTATAGATACGTTGGAGATGTATCCCTCCCACGGATCTGGAGGCGGAGGCGGAAGAAGGAAAAACCCTCTTTTTCGGATGATTCTGAAGCGGATGCCGATGCCACCCCAAAGCGGCGCCCCAGGTCGAAGCCCTCAGCTGAATCGTAAGTATCCGAAGACACCATATGCATATCTGATTTTATACCTTACTCTTTTATCATACTGAAGTGCGCATTATAGCCCGGCTTGCGATCTCCCCCAATAGTCATCATAATCCGAGAACTCGCTAGGGACGAATGCGATGGAGAGCGAGTCACCTCCGCATATCTCTCCACCTACTGCCCCGGGATAACACCGAAGTGCTATCTCGGGAGACCATGAAGGTCGCAGCAGAGGGTAATATCTCTGTTGCCGAAGAGAGGGGAAATCCACCCCTACGGAGGCCGGTGATGGGAGCAATGCTGAATTCAGCCCCCAACCAAATATTTTTCCGGAGACCAATATGACTCCAGAATCAGAACAGCGACCCTCTTCAAGGGAGGGGGGTGTGCGGTCTCCATCGGTGTCCTCTATTAATCCAGAGGAGTCGGACACTCTGATGGAAGCGCTTCGAGGTGCTTCCATTGTGGAGGAGCACCGTACCCTAATGGGTATGGTGGTTGAAAGGGTTCAGTCTGCCAAAAGCGGATTGAGCCAAGCCTACACCAGCCTTCTAACAGGCTTTGAGGTATGTGAAGTAATGTATTTTTGGTTATTTACAAAAGGAATAACTGTTGTATAGAAAATAGCCCCTGAGACTCTATTCGGCGTTTCCCAAAGAAGGGCCGAACAGAGGATCGAATAATGTATCATAAGAGCTAACATACATATCTACGCTGATGAGCAGGCTGCAAAGTTGGCGGCAGCCTCGCATGCGGCCGAAGTCTCCGAACTAAAGCGGATCCTGGAGGCAAAACAAGGTATGTTATACCAAAGCATACCTGAACTGATATGAGTTCCAATTTGTTATCTGACTGAGCTTTAAATTTATGCTCATAGCTGACTCGTCTGAGGTCGAAGCCCTCAAGAGTGCGCTAGCTGCAGCCAAGAAGGAGGCGGATGAGGAATGCACCGCTCTCCAAAAGCATGAGGCTAGGTTGGATGAAGTCCAACAAGCGCTCACAGATGCCATAAAGAAATGTGAGTCTTTGGAGTGCAAGGTGTCGGATCAAGAATCCGATCTTACCGCGGTGCTCCAAAGTGCAAAGGAGGCCCTGGTTGAATCCCAAGGTGCCTATCAGGAGATCTGCGAGGCCAGGAAGAACGCGGCTGGTAAGACTTCTAATATAAAGATAAAATATGTAAGGAGAAAGTATACCTTCTTGACACGCATTTGGAGTTCTCCAGGAGCATCTGCATATTTGCCCCGAAGTGTTGCAGATGCTGCGGATTTCTTCCGTGCCGAGGAGGGGAGCTCAACAGAGAAACAGCTGACCGAGTTGCATAGGATGGCCGAGCTGTCCATGAAGGATGTCATAATCCGTTTTTGGCCTGCCAAACCTAATAGTTCGGGCTGGTGAAGCGGATGGTCGATGCCTGCCCCAGGCTAGATGCTATTAAGCGGCCGGTCCGCATCGAAGGTGCTCGGATGGCCTTCGCCCGTGTCAAGGTACAATGGGTGAAGATGAATGCCACTAATCTTGCAACCGAAGGACCACCTGCAGGCAAGGAGCAACGTACGCCGGAGAACTACTTCAACGACGTCCTTGAAGGATCCCGTATTATAGGGTGCTTGTGCTCGAAGGACGTGATGTTTGAATGATTGTATCAGCAATGCCCAGACTGTGTAATAAAAACAAAGCATCCGTATAATGTTAGTCTAGTTTTATCTAAATTTATTTATCCTCCATTGCGGCCGTTTATTAAATTTGAGAGTTGGCCAGTCATTGGCTTCGGCCCCTCGCGTAGATACTACGAGGGTGTTCGAAACAACACGGAAACACACTTAATCCCACGACTCGGTCCTTGAAGGAGGTGCTAGTGCGGCGAACTAGGCAATCAGACTATGTGGGTTTATCACTCTCACTTAGCCATAGGAGTTTTACGATAGAATTATAGGTGCAGGTTAAAACTAGTCCTTCGTGTGACACGAAAAAACAATCGCAAGAGATTTATATTGAGTCACCGAGTAGCTGACCAGCTCTCGCCGCATCATGACTGTCAGTTTTCAGCTTTCTCTACTGAGGTGTTTATTCGGCCAACCAGAAACACAATCGCAGTAGTTCTCCCTTTACTTCCTTAGCCGGACAATCGGAACGTAAGGTAGTAACCACAGGAGCCGGTGTCACGCCCAATATGCGACACTATCCTAAAGGAACTCGAAGGTCCCACCAAGGATAGAAGCGCATATTGGAGACGCTTTTGCAAGGTGGATATCATTACATCGTACCATTACATAATAGTTGGGGATACACTCAAAAGGCATACCATGTGGCATGAATACAACAACATCATACATCAGAGCATCATCCGACTATGGATGAAACACAAATAGAAATTCAAACGACATCCACCCTGCTATCCCAGGCTGCCGACCAGGAACCTATCCCCTAAACAAAGAAGAAGTAGAAGAAGAACTCCAAAACAAGTAAACATCACTCTCACGTCATGATCATCGCATTACCTGTACCTGCAACTGTTGTTGTAGTAATATGTGAGCCACGAGGACTCAGCAATCCCATTACCATGGGTATCCAGACTAGCAAAGCTTAATGGGTATGGAAAGGATAAGTGGTGAGGTTGCAACAGTGACTAAGCAATGTATGGTGGCTAACTTACGAATACAAGAGTAAGATGAGAAGCTACGCAATCGGTCGCAATCTAGTAATGATCAAGAAGTGATCCTAAACTACTTACGTTCAATCATAACACCACCATGTTCTCTTCTCAACCCACTCGAAAAGAGACCATCATGGTTACACACGCGGTTGGGTATTTTAATTCAAATCTGGTGTCAAGTTCTCTACAACCGGATATTAACAAATTCCCATCTACCACATAACCGCGGGCACGGCTCTCGAAAGTTTAAACCCTGCAGGGGTGTCCCAACTTAGCCCATTATAAGCTCATGATCCGCGGAGACAATCCTCCATCGCGGGACATCCGATCAGACTCGGGGTCCCGGTGCACAAGACATTTCGACAATGGTAAAACAAAACCAGCAAGACCGCCTGAATGTGCCGACAAATCCCGATAGGAGCCGCTCATATCTCGTTCTCAGGGCACACTGGATTGCCCAAACATTAGGTAGGCCAAATCCAGAGTTGCCCCTGGCGGTCACCGGCGGTTGACGGTTTGGACCAACACTCAGAGGAGCACTGCCCTGGGGGTTGATTAAAAATACTAGGGGTCCGAAGAAAATCCCCTATTTCAGTTTTAGTTGTTATTAGGCAAATGGCCAAACCAAGGTTGGGCCTTGCTGGAAGAGTTTTATTCAAAGCGAACTCTCAAGAGGGTCCCATACCCCTCACCGTGTTAGGGACGCAAAATCAAGGAACATAACACCGGTATGACGGAAACTAGGGCGGCAAGAGTGGAACAAAACACCAGGCAAAAGGCCGAGCCTTCCACCATTTACCAAGTATATAGGTGCATTAATTAAATAAGAGATATTGTGATATCCCAACATAAACATGTTCCAACATCGAGCAATCTTAAACTTCACCTTCAACTAACAACGCTATAAGAGGGGCTGAGCAAAAGCGGTAACTTAGCCAAACAACGGTTTGCTAGGAAGGGTGTAAAAGGTTAGAGACTGACATGGCAATTTGGGAGGCTTCATAAAAAAGTGGTAGTAAGCGCAACATAGCGATAGCATCGAAACAACTAGCATAGCAATATAGTAGTGAGATACAGGGTAACGGTCATCTTTCCTAAAATCCCACTAGGAAGAAGAACTAGTACATGAAGAAGACGAACGGACGAAGACGAATGAAGCATAGTCGAACGAATCATCACGGTTGCAACGAAACAGGAACTATTGAGAAGAAGCACAACCAGAAAGAAGCAAACAACATGGTAAACACACAACACATAAGCATGGCATAATGCACAACCAAGCATGATGCATGACAAGGCTATATGATGCTACTCATGGAAATATATGATGCATACAAGAATAACACAAGCAAGCAAGTTTAAATGAGGCCGGAAACAACCTATAACAATTCCGATAAGTCACCATATGCAAATTTCTAAATTGGTCCATATCTGAATAAACCTTATGTTCAAGTAGTTAAATAGCAAGTTAATATTCACCATGATGATCTACACGAAATTCTAGTCAAGTTACATATAAAGTTCATTTAATTTGGAGCTACGGCTTACAAGATATGAGCAAAACAAGTTAAACATGGCACTGATGCAAAATGCATTCAAACATCAATCAAACACTCTCAAAACTTGGATGCAACATGATAATATGAAACTACATGCAATTCCAAGCAAGTTTCATATGGAGCATACCCAAACGGAGCAACGGTGCAACACATACACATGAAACAAGTTTAAAGGACAAGCTGTCCAAAATAGCAAATAGACATTTTTCAAACATCAAAACAACATGCTACAGGAATCATATGAGCACAAACTTGACATGCACTTCATATACAGATAAAATACTTCAAATATCATTAAGGTTCAGGTTAATAGGCATCAAGATTAAACCAATATGATCAATGCAAAATGCAACTTTATAACACGAGCAGAGTTAATATGATGGCATGTTGGAGGCATGAAACAAAGATGCTAAAGCAACTATACATGGAAACCAAGGGCATGGCATGAATTACACATAACAAAGATAAAATAACATCAAGGCATCATCTGCATATGGCTCATGTATTAGTCGGAACCAAC
Source organism: Triticum aestivum (assembly GCF_018294505.1). Classification (NCBI taxonomy): domain Eukaryota; kingdom Viridiplantae; phylum Streptophyta; class Magnoliopsida; order Poales; family Poaceae; genus Triticum; species Triticum aestivum. The sequence goes on from NC_057810.1 coordinate 311,373,903, forward strand.
AAGACAAGATTGAAAGTTGAAACAGTTTCAGCAATTGTAAAAGAGCAACATTATGATAGCATGTTTGAAAGCATGGAACAGAGGCATATCATATCAAAAATTAACAACCATGGAATGTGAGCAGAGTAAACATAGCATACATCAAAACATGTGATTGGGGCATCTCCAAAAGAGGCATGGACCAATTAATAACAAGCTCACAACAAGGCATCATGAAGTTAACAGAAAACTGGAACAACATATAGGCATGTTCATGGCGATGAAAACATATCCTACAGGACATATATAGGTCAACAAAAGGCATGGTATGATATAGAATAACATAGAAAACAAAACATGTCAACTAAGCATGTCCAGATTATTCATTTATTAATTGATAGCATCAAGCAAACATGGCGTCATGATATAACAGTTTCAGCATTAACAGAACATTAACAGCGAGTACCCCACTTCACAAGCTTGATGCACCCAGTACAGGGCATATCAAAATACATGGATTGCTTCCCTTTAAATATGGCATGATTATGCTCCAAAACATGTAGACATGATGCTGAAAAGAAAATCACACAAAAAGATATAAAAATGAAAAATAGGCAAGTTATAACAGTTTCCAGCAGTTAACAGCAACATGCACTTTTGCAACAGGGATTAACATGTCAAGGTGCACCCTAACATGAATGCAACGACAGCCAACATGAATAGCATGAAGATCACAACATGTGCATATCAAGATCATCATCATAGGATCAACAGAGACAAAGTTATAGCACTCACAAGATGCATACATGATGTTAACAATCAACAGATTCCAGCAGTTTATATCACATAACAGTTTTGCAACGAATATTAAGGCATCAAGACTAATAGTAACATGAATGAAAATGCAACCATGATGTAGAACATTGTGAGATGAACATTTTGACATGTCATACGCACAAAACGGAGCATCATGCACAAAGTTACCATCACTCAAACATGCACACATAATATGATGATTTTAAGGGACTGGCATTTTTTAACAGAAAAAGCGAGTGAGCGTTAAATAGCTATAAAGTGCACAGAGCGGGGACTAGGTGCAACTCACCATGTGCTTCGGCCCAGTTGGTTGATGGGCGATCTAGGTCTGAGGGAGCTGGGTTGGCTAGGCTCTGCTGGGCCTTGGGCGAGGCCGGGCCCACGAGGCGCTAGAGGCGCCGTGCCCCTCCTGATCTGGCTGGATGGAGGCAGGGACGAGCCCGGCAGTGGCGGCGGATGGCAGCTCTGGCGACGTGAGGAAGACGTCGGGAGTCACGGGACTTGCAGAGGACGGGTGCCGGAGGCCGGGCCTCGGCTGGATCTGGCTGCGGGGGGTGCTAGATGGCGGCTCCGGCGAGGAGGAGACCGCGGCAGCGCGACGGGCGGTGGAGCAGAGACGGGACGGTGGTGCAGCGCGGACCAGTGGCGGCGGCGCTGCTGGGCGACAGTGCGAGCGGTTGAGCGGGTCGACGACGAGGTGGATCGGGGCGGAGGTGAGGCGAGGTCACCGGCGGAATCCGGCGAGAAGGCGAGGGCTGCGGAGGCGCGTGGGAACCGGGCGCTGGGCGGCGGCGCGCGGGCTGCCCTAGGCCTCAGATGGGCTCAGGCGGGCCGCTAATGGGCTCACAGGGCCGCAGCGAGGTGGGAGACCGAGGAGGCGATGTGGTGCCTTGCCAATGGCGCATGTGGGATCAGGTGGCGGCGCGGCGCTTCGGGTGGCGAGAAGTGGCGGGGCTGGATCGGCTGCGCATGGAAAGCGAGGTGTAGGTGGCTAGGAGGTAGGAGAAGATGTAGGGGATGCCAAATTTGGCATGGGTGGTGTTTATATAGGGTAGGGGCTAGGTTTAGGGGATTTGGGGGGCTTTCTGGACCCTCCGATCGCAATCGAACGGTTCCGGCCGGAGGGGGGTTTAGGCAGGCCTAGTGGGCTATGGAGAGGAGGTTGGGCTGAGATGAGAGAGGAGAAGAGAGGCCCGGCGACTGTTTCCGAAGACCGAAAACATCTGACGTTTAGACCGGCTATATTGCGGCTGTATGTTTAACGGTTGGGCAGTCAAACGGTCTACCTACACTATAATAAGACCGCACACCAACTTTCACCCAATTCCAAGAACATTTTTATGCCACTTATAAAATAATATTTCAGAGGTGCCGCGGGTGCATGCGAGTGAGTCTGGGCTTAGAACGGACAACGGAGAGAACCGGGGGAACCCGAACGGATACAGCTTTTGAAAAACATGTAGATGAAATGCAGATGATGACATGGAAAAGTGCAACATGCAAGCAAATGACATGGAAACGACGGTGAATAACTGGAAGACATCTGGCACATCGGTCTCGGGGCGTTACAACCGGGAAACCCAACTATTGACCCAAGACATGATTCGGAGCTGATGCATATAATGCTAAATTCGGGATGCCGAATTGCACTTGTGGAAGTGTTCGGACTTATAATGACTAGATGTACACAGCTAAATGGAGCCCCTGGCGATTTAGGTCAGGCCGAGGTGTACATGGCAATTATATGATAAAAAAGAATTTTGAAGAAGGAATAAGCCAATACCAAGTAATTTGGGCGAAAAACTGTTTCCATTATAGTCTGATTGATACGTCAAAGCGTATTTGTACATATAATGCTATAAGCATCGAGGCTATTTTACATGCCGAGTGCAAGGGAAAGCTATGTACAAGTATTTAAGAACGTTGGGGGAGGTGATCTTGAAAGATCCTTTAGGTACTCCGCCGTACATTTGCGCTTCTTTTTCCCTTGTTGTGTGATCCTTTGAAAGGATTAATGAATAAGTTTTCATAAGGGGCTGGAAAATGGGCCCTTTGACACCATAAAATGGGCGATGTAGGTTGTAACAGTCCTAAAAAGGAAAACGAAGATAAGAAAAAGATAGATGGGAGTCTGTAAATGGTTGAGCCGCATTGGGGACCTCATCCTCGATATGCCTCCATCATCACCCATGGAATTTTTAGTGCGTAATTATGAGCACGCGGTACATACGCCGCTGTTTTTTTGGGGCGAAGACAGAGGCCGGATTGCTAGTCGAGCTCCTGGTGAGCTAGACTATCATTCTGTGGGGTAGTTCAGACTCTTTTGACAGGGTCCGATTGCTTGGATGCCGATGTGGAGTTTGGCTTCATAAGGCCGACCTATACTTCCGCTGCGAGGTCCATGGTGTGTTCCTCAGTATGGAGGGAATGATCCATGTTTCCATGGACTGTTATAACACCATGTGGGCCCTGCATTTTAAGTTTATATAAGCGTAATGCGGAACCGCATTGAAGCGGGCAAACGCGGTTTGTCCGAGCAATGCGTGAGAGCCACTGTGGAAAGGGACGATGTCGAAGATCAAGTCTTCGCTTCAGAAGTTGTCCGGCGAACTGAATACGACCTCTAATATGATTGAGCCCGTGCAGCGGGCCTCTACACCGGGTATTACTCCTTTAAAGGTATTCAGTCTAGGCTAGATGAACCATCTTTGTTTCTTTTGAATGGCCTCTTTTGCGGACCGGGCTTGGAGCCACTGAATCCAGCCTTGACCGACGTGTCTTCGGTATTGTTAGTGTTGCTTCGATGCTTGTTTTTGTTGCATCGAGGCCTGCCATTTCTTTTCTTTGCTTCGGAAGTGGCAGGATCACTAGTACTGTTGCTGCTGCGTGCAAGCCAGCTATCTTCGCCTGCGCAAAAGTGGGTCATGAGTGATGTGAGGGCTGCCATAGACTTCGGTTTTTCTTGGCCAAGGTGTCGGGTGAGCCATTCATCGCGGATGCTGTGTTTGAAGGATGCTAGGGCCTCAACGTCCGGACAGTCGACAACTTGGTTCTTTTTGACTAGGAACCGGGTCCAGAATTTTCTGGCTAACTCTCCGGGCTGCTGGACTATATGACTAAGGTCATCGGCGTCCGGAGGCTGGATATATGTGCCCTGGAAGTTATCTCTAAAGGCATCCTCCAGGCCTTCCCAACTCCCAATAGAGTTTTCTGGGAGGCTGATTAACCAGTGTCGAGCTGGTCCCTTAAGCTTGAGAGGGAGGTATTTGATCGCATGTAGATCATCACCGCGAGCCATGTGAATGTGGAGTAGTAAATCTTCAATCCACACTGCAGGATCTGTCATGCCATCGTATGATTCAATGTTCACGGGTTTAAACCTTCTGGGAATTGGTGTTCCATCACCTCATCAGTGAAGCATAGGGGGTGCGTGGCGCCTCTATATTGGGCCATGTCACGGCACAGTTCGGATGGAGTCAGTATGCGGTTTTCAGCCCAGGTAGAGTTATGCTTGTCGCGCCAGGCTTGATGACCGCCTTCTCATGTTGGGGCTCGGCCCTTGACCCATATATTGATCTGGTCTGACCGGCTCTATTATCCAGGTCCTGTCGTAAGTCGTAAGTGTTTCATGCAGCTGCTGTCTCTTTACCTTTACGGTGAGGTGGTGCAGGCGGGTGTTTGGCTTGAATTACCGCACTATCTCGGCCACGTGGTGGTCGGTCAGGTCCGTTAGTAGCATTATGCTTGGGCTATATAGGCTCTAGGCCTCATCATCAAATTTGGGACTCTTGGTTGGGCGCCCGAGGCTGTATTCCTCGGCTGGTAGGACATCAGTCCATCCGTCATTGAGCAGATCCTGATCAGCTTGAAGCTGATGTTGCTTCCTTTTCAAGCTTGTTGCAGTGGCTATTAGCCGGCTCTTAAAGCGCTCTTGTTCGAAGGGTTCCATAGGCATGATGAATTCTTCGTTGCCGAGCCTCTCGTCTTCTACGGAGATTGGTATATAATCATCATCCTTCGAACCGTCGTTCCCGATGGGATTGTTGGGGATGACTTTCCCCTCCTCCCAATCATCATGCTCGGATGTTGGTTCAACCGGGGCTTCTTGGTCTTCGGTGTTACCCGGAGTATGGTTTTCTTTGGTGCCAGTATTGCTGTCTTTTTCTCAGCGTGGTTTGGAGCGGCACCGCTAACGACGACGCCTTGGTGGTGCCTCCAGAGAATTATTCTTGACTGGGTCCTTCCCACCTTCGTCGTCATCCTCTTTGGGTGTATCCACCATATACACGTCATATGTAGAGGTAGCCGTCCAGCGTCCGGTAAGCGGCGGGTTCTGGCCTTGTTCTTCTCCGGCATTGTCGTCCATGCCATCGATGTCCTCAGAAGCGTAATCAATCATGTCGGTTAAGTCCTCAACAGTGGCTATGAAGTGGGTGGTGGGTGGGACGTAAAATTCCTTGCTACCAACCCCTAGTGCGGGCTGGGCATAGTTCGGCAACGGTTCTTCCGTAATGGCTAGAGATCGCATTAGGTCCGGAGCCACCTTTAAGGGTGAGGTATGTACAAGGAAGTGAGAATCCGTGTAGCGGGACGGACAAGAGTTCCATGACCGAGCTCGTGCAACACAGACCTCGAGAATTCGAAGTTGGTGCTCGGAGGTGACTCCGGCTCGGTGAGGATAAAGGGGCCCAGGAGTGACTCCGGGCTGGCCGGTGAAGCGATTCCCTCCATATCTCCGGTGCAGGTATCTCTGGCTGTAAAGAGCCCGCCGGTTTCTAAAGTCCCATCTTCGGATTCGGTGAGGAGTTCCGGATCTGAGGCCGGAACAGCGGTTGGGACCGCGAGCCCTTGGAAGATCAAGTCTCCTCGGACATCAGCGGCGTAGTTTAAGTTTCCAAAACTGATCTGATGACCAGGGGCGTGATAACCCACAAATATAGGGGATCAATTGTAGCCTCTTTCGATAAGTAAGAGTGTCGAACCCAATGAGGAGCTAAAGGTAGAACAAATATTCCCTCAAGTTCTATCGACCACCGATACAACTCTACGCACGCTTAACGGTCGCTTTACCTAAAACAAGTATGAAACTACAAGGACATTGTAGGTGTTGTTGGATAGGTTTGCAAGAATATAAAGAGCACATAAATGAAAACTAGGGGCTATTTTAGATAAAGACGCAATAAAGTTAGTATAGCGAGTGTGGAAAAGTGGTGGTAGTAGTTGCGAAATTGTCCCTAAGCAATTGACTACATTACTAGACTGATAGCAAGTTTTATGTGGGAGAGGCCACTGCTAGCATGTCATCCCTGACTTTGAATTCTATGCACTTATGATTGGAACTATTAGCAAGCATCCGCTACTACTAACGTTCATTAAGGTAAAAACCAGCCATATCATTAAGATATATTGGTCCCCCTTCAATCCCGTATGCATCAATTTCTATGCTAGGTTGAAGCTTCTGTCACTCTTGCCCTCCAATACATATTCCTATCAATATACAACTAACCCTATGGTGTGATCCACGCGTGCGCTCATATGATGGGCACGAAACGATAGCAACATAACCACAAGCAAATTAAACCAATCATAGAAATTCACCAATTACCGAAAGGACAACAAAAATCTACTCAGACATCATAGGATGGCAACACATATCATTGGATAATAATACGAAGCATAAAGCACCATGTTGAAGTAGAGGGTACATCGGTTTGCGGGAGAGTGGACCACTGTAGATATATGGGGGAAGGTGATGGAGATGTTGGTGAAGATGACGGAGGTGTTGGTGTAGATCGCGGTGATGATTATGGCCTCGGCGGTGCTCCGGCACCACCGCGAGAGAGGGGGAGAGAGCCCCCCTTCTTCTTCTTCTTCCTTGACCTTCTCCCTAGATGGGAGAAGGGTTTCCCCTCTGGTCCATGGTCTCCATGGCGTGGGAGGGGCAAGAGCCCCTCCGAGATTGGATCTGTCTCTCTGTCTCTCTCTGTTTATGCGTTTTTGGTTCTGCCCTTTCACCATTTCTTATATTCCTGGAGATCCATAACTCTGGTTGGATTAAAACTTTGAACACGATTTGTTTCCGGATATTAGCTTTCCTGCGGCGAAAGAAGGGCAACAACCGCCTTATAGAGTGCCCACGAGGGTCAGGGCCGTGCCCACCCCCCTGGGGCGTGCCCCCTGCCTCGTGGACCCCTTGAGCATCGTCTCGCATTGATTCTTCTTCCCTAAAATCATAAATATTCCAGAAATATTCTCTGTCCATTTTTATCCCGTTTGGACTCTGTTTGATATGGATTTTTTGCGAAACAAAAAACATGTAACAAACAGGAACTGGCACTGGGCACTGAATCAATATGTTAGTCACAAAAATAGTATAAAAATTTGCCAAAAGTATGTAAAAGTTGTAGAATATTGGCATGGAACAATCAAATATTATAGATACGACAGAGACGTATCAGCATCCCCAAGCTTAATTCCTGCTCGTCCTCGAGTAGGTAAATGATAAAAATATAATTTTTTATGTGGAATGCTACTTAGCATAATCTTGATCTTATATCTAATCATGGCATGAATATTAAGACACAAGTGATTAAATGCAATAGTCTATCATTTGACATAAAATAATTTAATACTCGGGCATCCCAACAAACAATCATGTCTTTCAAAATAGCATTGCTAAAGAATGCTCTCCCTACAAAATCATACAGTCTTTTATGCTCCCTTTTCTTAATAAAAAGTACCCTCATGCCCATCCCGGTGTCAGCCAAGCAATTGGTTCATACTTTTAACGCGCTTCAGCTTTTTCAACCCTCACGCAATACATGAGCGCAAGCCATGGATATAGCACTACAGGTGGAATACAGTATGATGCTGGAGGTTGTGTGGAGAAGACAAAAAGGAGAAAGTCTCGCATTGATACGTCTCCAATGTATCTATAATTTTTGATTGCTCCATGCTACTTTATCTACTGTTTTAGGCAATATTGGGCTTTATTATCCACTTTTATATTATTTTTGGGACTAACCTATTAACCGGAGGCCCAGCCCAGATTTGCTGTTTTATGCCTATTTTAGTGTTTCGAGGAAAATTAATATCAGACGGAGTCAAAACGGAACGAAATCAACTGGAGAAGTTAATTTTGGAAGGAAACCAACGAGATGGGCTTGGAGTGCACGTCAGGCGATCCCCGGGCTGCCCACGAGGGTGGGGGGCGCGCCCCTCCCCCCTGGGCACGCCCCCTACCTCATGAGCCCCATGGAGGTCCACCGACGTACCCCTTTGACCCATATATACCTACGTACCCTAAAACTTCCAGAACAGAAGATAGATCGGGAGTTCCGCCGCCGCAAGCCTCTGTCGCCACCAAAAACCAATCGGGACCCTGTTCCGGCACCCTTCGGAGGGGGATCCCATCACCGGAGGCCATCTTCATCATCCCGGCGCTATCCATGATGAGGAGGGAGTAGTTCACCCTCGGGGCTAAGGGTATGTACCAGTAGCTATGTGTTTGATCTCTCTCTCTCTCGTGTTCCTCGATGGCACGATCTTGATGTATCCCGAGCTTTGCCATTGTAGTTGGATCTTATGATGTTTCTTCCCCTCTACTCTCTTGTGATGAATTGAGTTTCCCCTTTGAAGTTTTCTTATCGGATTGAGTGCTTATGAGAACACTTGATGTATGTCTTGCCGTGATTATCTGTGGTGACAATGGGATATCATGTGCCACTTGATGTATGTTTTGGTGATCAACTTGCGGGTTTCGTGACACTTGGGAACCTATGCATAGGGGTTGGCACACGTTCTTGACTCTCCGATAGAAACTTTGGGGCACTCTTTGAAGTACTTTGTGTTGGTTGGATGAATCTGAGATTGTGTGATGCATATCGTATAATCATGCCCACAGATACTTGAGGTGACGATGGAGTATCTAGGTGACATTAGGGTTTTGGTTGATTTGTATCTTAAGGTGTTATTCTAGTATGAACTCTTTTATAGGTTGATCCGAAAGAATAACTTTGAGGTCGTTTCGTACCCGACCATAATCTCTATGTTTGTTATCCGCTATTAGTGTCTTTGGAGTGACCCTTTGTTGCATGTTGAGGGATTGTCATATGTTCTATCTATGTTATTATTGTTGAGAGAACTTACACTAGTGAAAGTATGAACCCTAGGCCTTATTTCCTATCATTGCAATACCGTTTACGCTCACTTTTATCATTAGTTACCTTACTATTTTTATTATTTCAGATTACGAAAACATATATCTACTATCTATTTTGCACTTGTATCACCATCTCTTCGCCGAACTAGTGCACCTATACAATTTGCCATTGTATTGGGTGTGTTGGGGACACAAGAGACTCTCTATTATTTGGTTGCAGGGTTGCTTGAGAGAGACCATCTTCATCCTATGCCTCCTACAGATTGATAAACCTTAGGTCATCCACTTGAGGGAAATTTGCTACTGTCCTACAAACCTGTGCACTTGCAGGCCCAACAACGTCTACAAGAAGAAGGTTGTGTAGTAGACATCAAGCTCTTTTCTCGCGCCGTTGCCGGGGAGGCTAGGTAAGTGAAGGTATATCTTTAGATCTTGCAATCGAATCTTTTTGTTTCTTGTTTTAGCACTAGTTAGTCTATAAAAGAAAATTACAAAAAAATGGAGTTGAGTTTGTCTCATACGCTTCACCTTTTTAATATCTTTCGTTAGTATGATGGAAAGGATAATTGTGCTCAAGTGCTAGAAGAAGAATTCTTTAAAATGTTTGGCACTAAATATGTGAATGATGAGCATGATTGCAATGTTCTTAGTATGAATTCCTTGAATATCCATGATGCTAATGATATGCAAATCCACAAGCTTGGGGAAGCTATGTTTGATGAATATGATATTTTTTGTCCCCCAAGCTTTGATGAACAAATTTACTATGATGAAAGCATGCCTTCTATCTATGATGATTATTGTGATGATACGTATGCCATAAAGAAGAATTTTGCTTATGTGGAGAGTAATAAAGTTTCTATGCTTGTAGATCATGAAAAGAATGCTTTAGGTGCTGGTTATATTGTTGAATTCATTCATGATTCTACTGAAAATTATTATGAGGGAGGAACATATGCTTGTAGGAATTGCAAAAATGTCAAGTTTCCTCTCTATGTGCTTAAAATCTTGAAGCTATGCTTGTTTTACCTTCCTATGCAAGATGATTCTTGTTCCCATAAGTTGTTTGTTCACAAAATCCCTATGCATAGGAAGTGGGTTAGACTTAAATGTGCTACTCATATTCTTCATGATGCTCCCGTTATGTTTCAATTCTTATCTTTTACGTGAGCATCATTGTCATCATCATGCCTAGCTAAAAGGCATTAAAGAAAAGCGCTTGTTGGGAGACAACCCAATATTTATCCTTACTGTTTTTGTGTGTCCACATGATTATGCTACTGTAGTAATCATGTTTTATAGCTTTTGTTTCAATAAAGTGCCAAGTAGAACCTTTGGGAAGAGTTGGGTGAAGTTTATATGATCTTGCTGTGAAAAACAGAAACTTTAGCGCTCACGAGATTAGCTGCCATTTTTTCTGGAGAGTGATTTTAGGTTAATTCTTTTTGCAGATGATTAATAGAAAATTTTCTCAGGTCCAGCAATTTATTTCATAATTTTTGGGGTTCCAGAAGTATACGTTTGATACAAATTACTACAGACTGTTCTGTTTTTGACAGATTCTGTTTTCTTTGTGTTGTTTGCTTATTTTGATGAATCTATGGCTAGTATTAAGTGGTATGAACCATAGAGATGTTAGAATACAGTAGATATTACACCAATATGAATTTAGAATGAATTCATTACAGTACCTAAGTGGTGGTTTTATTTTCTTATACTAACGAAGCTTATGAGTTTTGTTTTGAGTTTTGTGTGGTTGAAGTTTTCAAGTTTTGGGTAAAGATTCGATGGACTATAGAATAAGGAGTGGCAAGAGCCTAAGCTTGGGGATGCCCAAGGCACCCCAAGGTAATATTCAAGGACAACCAAGATCCTAAGCTTGGGGATGCCCCGGAAGGCATCCCCTCTTTCGTCTTCGTTCATCGGTAACTTTACTTGGAGCTATATTTTTATTCACCACATGATATGTTTTTTGCTTGGAGCATCATTTTATTTTGTTATTTTTTGCTTGAAGTTAGTTATAATAATGTTTTTGCATCTTTAGTTTCAATAAAAAAGTCAAGGATAGCCTTTGCCATGCTTATTTTGCTTGTATGCATGTTGCTGTTTGAAAACAGAAATTTTACCGCTGTTGCAAAAATTCCCTAGAAAAGTCAGAGCATGATATAACGTTGAATCTTTTTGCATATTGAGCTCTGATAAATTTATTACAGTGGGAATTTTAGTTAATAATTTTTGGAGTCAGGGAAGTATTGATACTCTTGCATTCTTTACAGACTATAATGTTTTGGCAGATTGCTGTTATGGTTGCATTGTTTGCATATGTTTGCTTGTTTAATGATTCTATTTGAGGATAGGAGTGTTAAATATACAGAGGCATTTAGTATTCAATGTTTAATAATAATGTTAGTGATTTGTTACAGTAGAAGATGATAAGGTTTTGCATTGGTTTATACTAACCTATCTCACGAGTTCTTGTTGAGTTTGTTGTGAATGAAGCTTTTGATATAAAAAAAGAAGAAATCATGGTATGAGAGGAATTAAGGAGACGCAAAAGTTCAATCTTGTGGATGCCAAAGGCACCCCAAGATAATATTTCAAGAATTCTCAGGCATCTAAGCTTGGGGATGCCCCGGTAGGCAACCCACCTTTCTTCTTCAACAACTATCGGTTAGTATCGGTTAAGCCTAAGTTTTTGCTTCTTCACATGAGTTGTGCTATCCTTGCATTGTAGTTTTCTTTAGCTTTGCTTGCTGTTTGAATAAAGTATCAAGATCTGAAATTCTTTAATGAGAGAGAGCCTTACACAAATTGGAATTGCTAGAATACTCTATGTGCTTCACTTATATCTTTTGAGTCTGATAATTTTTGCTCTAGTACTTCACTTATATCTTTTAGAGCACAGTGGTGGATTTGTTTTAAAGAAACTATTGATCTCTCATGCTTCACTTAGATTATTTTGAGAGTCTTTAATAACATGGTAATTTTCTTAATGTTAAGATACTTGGTATTCAAGATATGTGAAACTTTCTTTTGAGTGCGTTAAATACTAAGATAAGTTTGATGCTTGATAATTGTTTTGAGATATTAAGGTGATAATATTAGAGTCATGCTAGTTGAGTAGTTGTGAATTTAAAGAATACTTGTGTTGAAGTTTGTGATTCCCGTAGCATGCACGTATGGTGAACCGTTATGTGATGAACTCGGAGCATGATTTATTTATTGATTGTCTTCCTTATGAGTGGCAGTCGGGGACGAGCGATGGTCTTTTCCTACCAATCTATCCCCCTAGGAGCATGCGCGTAATACTTTGCTTTGATAACTTCTAGATTTTTGCAATAAGTATATGAGTTCTTTATGACTAATATTGAGTCCATGGATTATACGCACTTTTTCCCATCCTTCCACCATTGCTAGCCTCTCTAATACCGTGCACTTTTTGCCGGTATCATACACCCACCATAAACCTTCCTCAAAACAGACACTATACCTACCTATCATGGCATTTCCATAGCCATTCCGAGATATATTGCCATGCAACTTTCCACCGTTCCGTTTATTATGACACGCTCCATCATTGTCATATTGCTAGCATGATCATGTAGTTGACATCGTATTTGTGGCAAAAGCCACCTTTCATAATTCTTTCATACATGTCACTCATGATTCATTGCATATCCCGGTACCCCGCTGGAGGCATTCATATAGAGTCATACTTTGTTCTAAGTATCGAGTTGTAATTGTTGAGTTGTAAGAAAAATAAAAGTGTGATGATCATCATTATTAGAGCATTGTCCCAAGTGAGGAAAGGATGATGGAGACTGTGATTCCCCCACAAGTCGGGATGAGACTCCGGACGAAAAAATAAAATAAAAGAGGCCATAGAAGCCCAAATAAAAAAAGGAGGCCATAAAAAAGAGAGAAAAGGCCCAAATAAAAAAATAATATAAAAAAATAAAAAAAATGAGAGAAAAAGAGAGAAGGGACAATGCTACTATCCTTTTACCACACTTGTGCTTCAAAGTAGCACCATGATCTTCATGATAGAGAGTCTCTCATTTCGTCACTTTCATATGCTAGTGGGAATTTTTCATTATAGAACTTGGCTTGTATATTCCAATGAAGGGCTTCCTCAAAATTCCCTAGGTCTTCGTGAGCAAGGGAGTTGGATGCACACCCACTTAGTTTCTTTTGTTGAGCTTTCATATACTTATAGCTCTAGTGCATCCGTTGCATGGCAATCCCTACTCACTCACATTAATATCTATTGATGGGCATCTCGACAGCCCGTTGATACGCCTAGTTGATGTGAGACTATCTTCCCTCTTTTTGTCTTCTCCACAACCACCGTTCTATTCCACATATAGTGCTATATCCATGGCTCACGCTCATGTATTGCGTGAAGATTGAAAAAGTTCTGAAAATGTTAAAGTATGAAACAATTTCTTGGCTTATCATCGGGGTTATGCATGATTTAAATACTTTATGTGGGGAAGATGGAGCATAGCCAGACTATATGATTTTGTAGGGATAACTTTCTTTGGCCATGCTATTTTGAGAAGACATAATTGCTTTGTTAGTATGCTTGAAGTATTATTATTTTATGTCAATATGAACTTTTGTCTTGAATCTTTCGGATCTGAATATTCATACCACAAGTAAGAAGAATTACATTGAAATTATGCCAAAGTATCACTCCGCATCAAAAATTCATTTTTATCATTTACCTACTCAAGGACGAGCAGGAATTAAGCTTGGGGATGCTTGATACGTCTCCAACGTATCTATAATTTTTGATTGCTCCATGCTACTTTATCTACAGTTTTAGGCAATATTGGGCTTTATTATCCACTTTTATATTATTTTTGGGACTAACCTATTAACCGGAGGCCCAGCCTAGATTTGTTGGTTTATGCCTATTTCAGTGTTTCGAGGAAAAGGAATATCAGACGGAGTCAAAACGGAACAAGATCAACTGGAGAAGTTAATTTTGGAAGGAAACCAACCAGATGGGCTTGGAGTGCACGTCAGGGGATCCCCGGGCTGCCCACGAGGGTGGGTGGCACGCCCCTCCCCCCTGGGTGCGCCCCCCTACCTCGTGAGCCCCCTGGAGGTCCACCGACGCACCCCTTTCACCCATATATACCTACGTACCCTAAAACTTCCAGAACAGAAGATAGATCGGGAGTTCCGCCGCCGCAAGCCTCTGTAGCCACCAAAAACCAATCGGGACCCTATTCCGGCACCCTGCCGGAGGGGGATCCCATCACCGGAGGCCATCTTCATCATCCCGGCGCTATCCATGATGAGGAGGGAGTAGTTCACCCTCGGGGCTGAGGGTATGTACTAGTAGCTATGTGTTTGATCTCTCTCTCTCGTGTTCTCTCTCGTGTTCCTCGATGGCACGATCTTGATGTATCCCGATCTTTGCTATTGTAGTTGGATCCTATGATCTGTCAGGACCCCGACTCGATGTCACATCGATCTAGCTGGTAACACCTCATATCACTTTGCGTCCTCACGCACGGTATCCCCACGGGTGTCGTCTTACCTTTTTCCCGGGACCGTTTGCGCCTTTTGGCTCACGTATATGATAGTGTCGCTAGCATCCATATGATAAAGAGCCCGGGCTGACATGACTAGTCATAAACCCAAAGTGGCACAGACTTACAGGGACAGGCATCCATGACCCAGCTTCGAACGTGTCGGTCATCAGCAAGTGGGTCCGGGCTGTAGCACTGGGCTAGCAGGACTCCGGTAAACCGGGCTGTAGCGGGCTAACAGGACTCCGGTACTCAAAGCGTGACATTTCCCCGAAGGGACAGACACAGGAACGAAGAAGGACACATGCCGGCCAGCCTAAGTGTTCCAGAGCAGTAGCAAGCTACCATGGCTCAGCGGTAACACTAGGAGACATTTCCCGGTAAGAGAGGCTACTAAAGATAAACAACTAGATAGTCAGATCCCACACATACCAAGCATTTCAATCATACACACAATATGCTCGATATGTGCAAATACAACGAAGCATCACAACATGACTCTACGACACAAGTACTTTATTTAAGGCTCAATGAGCCATACATAACATACACACAAAGGTACGGGTCTCACGACCCAACATACAAGTCATACAATCATACAAGCCAACAGCGGAAGTAACTTGTCTGAGTACAGACAACTAGTAAAATAAAAGAGGCTTGGAAAGCCTGGCTATACTATGTGGTCCTTCACAAGCTCAGGGTCACCACCTGGGTCTTTAGCCTACTCGTTGATGTCAACGTCTACATAGAACCCATCAGAAGGGGTTGCAGCGTCTTCTGTAAAAATGTAGATTATAGCAACATGAGTACAAAGGTACTCAGCAAGACTTACATCAGATCCTACATACATGCACAGTATCAAGAAGGGTTGGTGGCGTTATTGCAGCAAGCCAGCTTTGACTCTTGGCTAGACTATCCTACGATACTCCAACTTGAAATAGTTTTGCACACACGAGTCCACTACTCACCACTTCAATACACTACCGAGGATCCACCTCCGTCTTCTTACGGAAGAGCCATCCTCGGCACTCACACTTATCTTGAGGCTTTTAGTAGTTTCCATTTACTTGTCTATGAACTGTATAGGCAACCAAGTAGTCCTTTACCGCGGACGCGGCTATTCGAATAGATCATGTTAACCCTGCAGGGGTGTACTTCTTCATACATGTTTCCACCACTTAGCGTCTGCACACGACATGTGCTCGGCAGACTTCAAGCGAAAGCCGACGTGGGTGTAGACCACGACCTACCTAAACACTTAAGCCTCTAGTCCAGGTTTATCACCTATTCAGGTTCCATCCGCAGGGAGTCCGGCCGAGGTTTCCCATACGGCCCCGAACGATGTGAACAGGGTTCCCGAGATACCTAACGGGTATTCGGTACACCCGGCCACGTACCTACCGCATCACAGCCCACCCCTACGGTCAGCGCTGTCCACGGCCTCCAGTAGGCTACAAACACCAGAAACTACTTGCAACTCCTGGACGGAGAACTAGGGTGAATAAGAAGCCAAGAGGGTCCATTGGTTTCGGGCCCAATGCATGGTAGTAGCTGATTCTTAAATCACACATACAGATCTCAGTGCTTAAGGTCGGCTTCAATGAAACAACCCACCATGTACTCCTACATGGCCTCTCATCGATACCTTTACCAAATCGTGTTCACCACACCACTCTCATTACCGACATAATCATTTCACTCTAGCCCATCACCCAGATGAACCAGACCTGACACGACTCTAAGCATAGCAGGCTTAGCAAGGTAGGAACAACACATACATATGGCTCAATCAACTCCTACACATGCTAGTGGGTTTCATCTAGTTACTGTGGCAATGACAGGTCATGCAGAGGAAATGGGTTCAACTACCGTAACACACAGCAGTTTGAATCGCGTTGTCTTAATGCAGTAAAAGAGAGCAGGGGCGAGAACATGGGATTGTATCGATATGATCAGATGGTTGGTTGCTTGCCTGATGGTTCGTTGCACGGATACGGTTCTTCGTTAGGGTAATCACGGTACTCCTCGGGGACAGATCCTGTCGCAAAGGACATCGATACACAAACATCACCAAACAATATGCAACAATATGATGCATGCATGAAACATGGCAATATGAGTGTGTTGGGCTAATGCAACTAAAACCAGAAGGGTTTGAACAAATTTGAATCAAGGATTCAAATTTCAAATTCAAATATGGCCTTTTAAAGTGCCTTTTCTTGTTCTGATTAAAACATCAACTTAACTTGTTTGATCATGCATGGAAATGGTACAGATGGATAGATTGGATTTTTCTGATCATTTTTCATATATAATTTGTCCAATTTGGAGTTACAGAATAAAAGTTATGAATTTTTGAAGTTTAATTAATATTCTGGAATTTCCTGATTTAATTCAACGCTGTCAGGACCCCGACTCGATGTCACATCGATCTAGCCGGTAACACTTCATATCACTTTGCGGCCTCACGCACGGTATTCCCACGGGTGTCGCCTTACCTTTGCCCGGGACCGTTTGCGCCTTTTGGCTCACGTATATGATAGTGTCGCTAGCATCCATATGATAAAGAGCCCAGGCTGACATGACTAGTTGTAAACCCAAAGTGGCACAGACTTACAGGGACAGGCATCCATGACCCAGCTTCGAACGTGTCGGTCATCAGCAAGTGGGTCCGGGCTGTAGCACTGGGCTAGCAGGACTCCGGTAAACCGGGCTGTAGCGGGCTAACAGGACTCCGGTACTCAAAGCGTGACATTTCCCCGAAGGGACAGACACAGGAACGAAGAAGGACACATGCCGGCCAGCCTAAGTGTTCCAGAGCAGTAGCAAGCTACCATGGCTCGGTGGAAACACTAGGAGACATTTCCCCGTAAGAGAGGCTACTAAAGATAAACAACTAGATGGTCAGATCCCACACATACCAAGCATTTCAATAACATACACACAATATGCTCGATATGTGCAAATACAACATGGCATCACAACATGACTCTACGACTCAAGTAATTTATTCAATAGGCTCCGAGGAGCGAGATATTACAAGCATGGGTCTCATGACCCAACACTCAGAGCATACAAATCAAAGCACAAGCGGAAGCTATCATGTCTGAGTACAGACAACTATAAATGAAAAAGGCTGAGAAGCCTGACTATCTATCAGATCCTGCCGAGGGCACAAGATCGTAGCTGAGGTATCAAGCTAAACGTCGAAGACCACGCGGAATTACTAGTGAGACTGAAGTCTCTCTGCAAAAACATAAAATAGGCAAACGTGAGTACAAATGTACCCAGCAAGACTTACATCAGAGCTAACTACATATGCATCATTATCAACAAAGGGATGGTGGGGTTTAACTGCAGCAAGCCAGCTTTGACTCGGTGGCTATCCTGAACTACGACTGCAAGTAACTCTTTTGAGGTGGCGCACACGAGTCCACATATTCACCATATCAATACACCACTATGGAATCGCTCCCGTCTCCCTACGAGAACGCCATCCATAGCACTCACGCTTATCTTGCGTATTTTAGAGTATCCACTTTCACTTGTCTATGAACTGATATAAGCAACCCAGAAGTCCTTTTCCGCGGACACGGCTATTCGAATAGATGATGATAACCCTGCAGGGGTGTACTTCTTCATACATGTTTCCACCACTTAGCGTCTGCACACGACATGTGCTCGGCAGACTTCAAGCGAAAGCCGACGTGGGTGTAGACCACGACCTACCTAAACACTTAAGCCTCTAGTCCAGGTTTATCGCCTATTCAGGTTCCATCCGCAGGGAGTCCGGCCGAGGTTTCCCATACGGCCCCGAACGATGTGAACAGGGTTCCCGAGATACCTAACGGGTATTCGGTACACCGTGCCACGTACCTACCGCATCACAGCCCACCCCTACGGCCAGCGCTGTCCACGGCCTCCAGTAGGCTACAAACACCAGAAACTACTTGCAACTCCTGGACAGAGAGCTAGGGTGAATAAGAAGTCGAGCGGGGTCATATTTCAGGGCCCAATGCATGGTAGTAGCTGTATCTTAAATCACACATACAGATCTCAGTGCTTAAGGTCGGCTTCAATGAAACAACCCACCATGTACTCCTACATGGCCTCTCATCGATACCTTTACCAAATCGTGTTCACCGCACCACTCTTATTACCGACATAATCATTTCACTCTAGCCCATCACCCAGATGAACCAGACCTGACACAACTCTAAGCATAGCAGGCATAGCAAGGTAGGAACAACACATACATATGGCTCAATCAACTCCTACACATGCTAGTGGGTTTCATCTAGTTACTGTGGCAATGACAGGTCATGCAGAGGAAATGGGTTCAACTACCGCAGCACACAGCAGTTTGAATCGCGTTGTCTTAATGCAGTAAAATAGAGTAGGAGCGAGAACATGGGATTGTATCGATATGATCAAATGGTTGGTTGCTTGCCTGATGGTTCGTTGCACGGATACGATTCTTCGTTAGGGTAATCACGGTACTCCTCGGGGACAGATCCTGTCGCAAAGGATAACGATACACAGGCATCACCAAACAATGTGCAACAATATGATGCATGCATGAAACATGGCAATATGAGTGTGTTGGGCTAATGCAACTAAAGCCAGGAGGGTTTGAACAAATTTGAATCAAAGATTCAAATTTCAAATTCAAATATGGCCTTTTAAAGTGCCTTTTCTTGTTCTGATTAAAACATCAATTTAACTTGTTTGATCATGCATGAAAATAGTACAGATGGATAGATTGGATTTTTCTGATCATTTTTCATATATAATTTGTCCAATTTGGAGTTACAGAATAAAAGTTATGAATTTTTGAAGTTTAAATAATATTCAGGAATTTCCTGATTTAATTTAAATCCAGAAATATCATTTACTGCGTCAGCCTGACATCACAGTGACATCAGCAGGTCAACAGAGCTGGCTCGGGTCAAACCTGACGTGTGGGGTCCACACGTCAGTGTCACAGGGGCTAATCCCGCGTTGACCCCGGGCTGGTTAGCTTTGACTAAGCCCTGGGGCCCACTTGTCAGCGTCAGTAGGTGGTGGATTAGTGGTTAATCAACTAGGCCACGTCAGCTCGCCGGAGTTCTGGCCGGCGGCGACCAACAGTGCGGCGGCGATAGTGGTTTTGGTCGTTTCGGCCACCAAATGGACCGCGGAGATCACCGGAGTGAAGCTGAGGACGACCCGCGGCTCTTGGCGGAGTCCGTTGGGGTCGGGGTGGCCGGAGTTGACGGCGGTGAGCTCGGCTGCGGCCGCCGGGGTTCGGTCGTGCACGGGAGTGGTGCTGGAGCTCGAAGTCGAGCAAAGTGAGGCGCTAGGGATGCTCTACTGGGTTCTGTGAACGCGTTGGACTCGCCGGGGTGACCAAATGGTCACCGGAGCTGCGTCGACGGCGAGCTCGGCGACGGCGGAGGTTCGGCCGTGGTGGAGATGAAGCTACGGTGAGGGAACGAGGGGGAGAAGAGGGGGAAACGGTGGCGTAGCTCACCGCGGTTGCAGTGGGCGTCGAAGCGGGCTCGGGGACGCGCTGGAGACGGCGAATTCGTCGGCGACGGTAGTCGGAGCCCGAAGAGGGGAACGGCGACGTGGCGGCGATGCAGGGCTTCCGGGGACTCGTGGAGCGGTGGGGAGGAAGAGGGAGTTGTGGCGGAGCTTCTGAGCTACTCGGGGGAGCGAGGGGTGGTCGGAGACAGTGGCTACGGCGAACGGCGGCGACGGTGTGCTTCCGCCGAGAGCGAGAGAGAGCGAGGGAGAAACGGGGGAGAGTGAGCGAGAGCAGGGGGGATCGGGACGGGCTGCGGACGTCGTCCACGCGGCCAGGAGGGCGTCGGCAAGCAGGAGGTGGCCGCGCGGCCGCGCGCGCGCGAGCACGCAGCAGCTTCGGGGCGTGGGGAGGAAGACGACGGGGAGCTACAGTGTTGGGCTGGGTCGGCTGCTAGCTGGGCCGGCCAGCTGGCTGGGCCGCACAGGTAAGTCTTTCCCCTTTCTTTTCTGTTTTCTGTTTTATTTAATATATCTGCAACTTTGTTGAATTAATTAAAATACCTAGGCAACTCCAAAATTCACCAAACTACTCCTGGTCCATAGTTGGATTATTTCCAACATGAAACATTTTAGTTTGGAGATATTTGAGCATTTAAATATTTTATATTATTTTAAATGCCCAAATTCAAATATCTATGATTTAATTCAAAAACCCTAGGATGGCCTTGGAAAATGTGCACCATTTTTGCCAGAGGTTCTGAACCAAGGCTAAAATGATGGACATTTTAGAAGGGCATTTCAGGTTCATTGAAAAATTATTTTAGTAACCCTAGTTGGTTTCAGAGGGGACTGGGGGTTCTGTCATCCCCATTTCAAGTTTCTGATGAAAGAGTAAACATGATGCAGCACTCTAATGCATGACTAGCTAGGGTGTGACAACTCACCCCCACTCAAAAGAATCTCGTCCCGAGATTTGGGTTCCTCCGAGAAGAAGGCGGGATATTCAAGTCGAAGACGATCCTCCCTTTCCCAAGTTGCTTCATCCTCAGAATGGTGCGACCATTGAACCTTGAGAAACTTGATATTATGACGTCGCGTGGTACGTTCGGCTTGATCGAGGATACGAATGGGGTACTCTCGATATGTAAGATTATCTTGGAGATCAAGCGTTTCGTGGTCCACTTCACGGATAGGATCCGAGAAGCAACGCCTGAGTTGAGAAACGTGGAAGACATCGTGGACCCTGGAGAGGTGCGGAGGTAGTTCCAATTGGTAGGCAACTTCTCCTCGTTTGGCGAGAATGCGAAAAGGTCCAATGTAACGAGGAGCCAATTTGCCTTTGATACCGAAACGATGGGTTCCCTTCAGAGGGGTGACCCGAAGATAAGCCTTCTCGTCAACCTCGAAAGTCATAGCCTTATGCTTTCAGTCATATTGACTCTTTTGACGAGATTGGGCTGTTTTCAACTTTTCACGAACGATGCGAACTTGTTCTTCTGCTTCCTGAATCATATCCGGGCCAAAGAATTGTCTTTCCCCGGTCTCTGACCAGTTAAGGGGTGTTCGACATCGTCGTCCATAGAGAACTTCAAAAGGGGCTTTACCCAAGCTAGATTGATAGCTGTTGTTGTAGGCGAATTCGGCAAATGGAAGGCACTTCTCCCAGTCCATTCCGAAAGAGATAACAGAGGCTCGAAGCATGTCTTCTAGAATTTGGTTGACGCGTTCCACTTGACCACTCGACTGAGGGTGGAAAGCGGTGCTAAAGGAGAGACGGGTTCCCATAGCATTTTGGAAACTTTCCCAAAATCGAGAGGTGAAAAGACTTCCTCGATCCGAGTTAATTTCCAAAGGAACACCATGGAGAGACACTATTCGGGAGATGTACAAATCTGCCAGCTGACTAGCGGTTATACTCTCACGAACAGGTAAGAAATGGGCTACTTTGGAAAGACGATCGACCACGACAAAAATAGCATTATTCCCTCTCTTGGTCCTGGGAAAACCGGTAATGAAATCCATACTAATTTTATCCCATTTCCATTCAGGAATAGCTAAGGGTTGAAGAGTGCCAGCAGGCCGTTGATGCTCTGCTTTTACACGACGACAGACGTCGCAATTTGCAATATACTGAGCAATTTCTCTCTTCATCCTAGTCCACCAAAACCTCTGGCGTAGGTCCTGATACATTTTAGTACTACCGGGATGAATAGTGAGAGGAGATTCATGAGCTTCCTTAAGGATTAATCGCCTTAGGTTGCGCACTTTGGGAACTACTAGTCGATTCCCAAAGTATACGACTCCTTGATCATTAATGGAGAAACAATCCGCAATTCCTTTCTGAATGTTCCTCTTGATGCGGGAGATTCCCGGATCTACCTTCTGTGCTTTGATAATTTGATCCGTAAGGGTAGGTTTTGCCACCAAGGTGGAAAGAAAACCTTGAGGTACAATGTGAAGGTTAAGTTTCCGAAATTCCTCATGGAGAAACGGTTGACTTTGTTGTAACATCAGGTTGTTACAATAAGATTTACGACTTAGCGCATCAGCCATGACGTTGGCTTTCCCTGGGGTGTAGGTTATTCCTAAGTCGAAGTCTGTGATCAATTCAACCCAACGTCTCTGCCTGAGATTCAAATCCGGTTGGGTGAAAATGTACTTCAGACTTTGGTGATCAGTGAATATTTCGCAACGATTACCGAGGAGGTAATGTCGCCAGGTCTTAAGCGCATAGACTACGGCTGCAAGCTCTAGATCATGAGTAGGATAATTCTCCTCATGTGGGTGCAATTGCCGCGAAGCGTAAGCAATTACGTGTCGATCTTGCATGAGAATGCAACCTAGTCCTTGTCGCGAGGCGTCGCAGTAGATAACGAAGTCCTTGGAGAAGTCTGGCGGTACCAGCACGGGAGCAGAGGTCAGGCGTCTTTTCAGTTCCTGAAAGCTGTGCTCACATTGTGGAGTCCATTCGAACTTCTTATCTTTCTTGAGGAGTTCGGTTAGAGGTTTAGCAACTTTGGAAAAGTTCTCGACAAAGCGACGGCAATAGCTCGCTAAGCCTAGAAAACTCCGAACTTGCTTGACCGATTCAGGTGGAGTCCAATTAAGGACGGCTTGAACTCGCTCAGGGTTAACAGCAATACCTTTACCAGATATTACATGACCCAGATAGGTCACTTCTGACAACCAAAATTCACATTTAGAAAATTTGGCATAAAGGCGATGCTCTCGAAGTTTCTTCAACACTAGCCTTAGATGTTCGGCATGTTCTTCCTCGTTCTTGGAGTAGATGAGTATATCATCGAGATAAACTACGACGAATTTATCCAAATACTCCATGAAGATTGAGTTCATTAACCGAGAAAAGGTGGCTGGAGCGTTGGTTAAACCGAAGGACATGACGGTGTACTCGTATTGGCCATAACGAGTAACAAAGGCCGTTTTAGGAATGTCCCCGTTTCTGATTTTGATTTGATGGTAGCCCAACCTCAAATCCATCTTAGAGAAGACTGAAGATCCAGCGAGCTGATCATACAGGTCGTTGATCCTGGGAAGTGGATATTTGTTCTTGATTGTGACCAAATTGACAGGTCGGTAATCTACAACCATCCGGTCCGTACCATCTTTCTTCTTGACGAATAGGACGGGGCAAGCCCACGGAGATGAACTGGGGTGGATGAAACCCTTTTTCAAGGACTCATCGAGTTGTTTCTTAAGCTCGGCTAGCTCTAGGGGTGCCATCTTATAAGGCCTTCTAGCAATCGGAACGGTTCCGGGGATGAGGTCTATTACGAACTCAACATCCCTGTCAGGTGGAACCCCTGGCAATTCTTCTGGAAAGACATCCGGAAAGTCACGGACTACCGGAACGTCCTCAAGGTCTGGCAAAGGGTTGGCGTTAAGAGAATATAGTTGTCGCTTGGCTATTCGAGTCAAGACATTGACTATCTTGCCCGAAGGGTGGGTGAGTTGAACAGTCCTAGAGAAGCAATCAATTTTGGCATGATGAGCTGACATCCAGTCCATACCCAAAATGATATTAATATCTGAAGATTTAAGGGCTATCAAAGATGCAAGGAAGACAAGTCTATCGACTTGGATTTCATTCCTATAACTTACCCTAGAGGTCTGCCATCTAGACCCAGGGGTAGAGATTTCCATAGTGGACGGCAGATCACAGAATGCAACGTTATGCAAACGAGCATAATTTTCAGATATAAAGGAATGAGAGGCTCCTGTATCGAAAAGAACAGATGCCGGGTGGCAATTAACAAGAAGCGTACCGAGAACGACGTTGGGATCTTCTTGAGCTTCTTCGGCAGAGACACAGTTGACATGGCCACGTGAAGCGGTGACCGGTTTAGCATGAAACACTTTTCCTGTTGGCTTGCCACGGCCAACAGCTTTAGCAGATTGATTGGGGTTGGTCTGGGGACACTCACGCATATAATGACCAGATTCCCCACACTTGAAACAAGTCACGGAACTGGTACGTGGAGGAGCATTATTGGTTGGACCCCCATAGGGCTTAGCTGGAGCAGACTGTTGAGCGGGGCGAGGCGCCTGGAAAGATGGCCTCGGTGTGAACCTGGGTGGCAAGGCGGTGTTGGGTACCCACACGCGGCGCTTCTGAGGACCAGCACCGGATGAGGAACCCGTGTCACGTCCATGCTTGCGTGTTGCGTCATAGTCAGTCTGACCAGTTTCAGCACTGATGGCTTTGTTGACAAGTTTCGAGAAGGATGTGCACTCATGCAGACGGAGGTCGCGGCGAAGCTCAGGACTAAGGCCCTTACGGAACCTTGCTTGCTTTTTGGCGTCAGTAGACACTTCCTCAGTTGCATATCGTGCAAGATTACCAAACTCTCTGCTATAGACATCCACAGAAAGTCGGCCTTGGGTGAAATTGCAAAATTCTTCACGCTTGCGGTCCATGAGACCCTCCGGAATGTGATGTTCACGGAAAGCGTCGCTGAATTCAGCCCAAGTTGTGACATGGCCCGCTGGGCGCATAGCTCCATAATTCTCCCACCATAGACTGGCGGGGCCTTCAAGATGATATGCAGCAAAGGTGACCTTGTCAGCCTCAGCTACCAGCGCGGAACGCAGTTTGTGAGAGATACTGCGAAGCCAGTCATCAGCGTCGAGAGGCTCGACGGAGTGGTGGAACGTGGGTGGATGCAATTTGATAAAATCACTGAGTGACACCACGTTAGCCCTCTGATGGTGTGCTGTATTCTATTCAATACGCTCTAACAAACGGTTTGTCTCCCGCTTGTTTCTCTCAGCTTCCATCATCACCTCGGCTAGTGAAGGAGGATGAGGCAGATTCTCATTCCTGGCTTCACTGCCTTCGGCCTGCTCTTGGGAGGCAGGGTTGGCGCGCGTGTTGACCATCCTAGGTAAACAAGACAATGATTTAGTCAGAATGATAAAATTCCGACATAGGATACATAATGTAAGGGATAACTCGGAATGCAAGATGATCATCCGTATGACATGGTAGATACAGAAAACTGCTTCTTTATTCCATCGTCATACACACCATACAGGTTTAGTACAAGACCAAGCAAGGTACTAAAACGGTGAAAAGAGGATTACATCTCATCGGAGGCATCTCAAGCTCCTATACATTATTTTTCTACATCTCCGGAAAGAGTACAAACTAGGTCATATCCCACGAGTCACGCGGGACGATAGACGACACAGCTAGTGCGAACTAGTGATACTACTACTAACTCAGACCGATCCGTAGTAGTCCTCGTAGAAGTCACCTCCATAGCCCGGAAGTTCAACATGATCATCCGGAAACAGACGGTCTCGCGGAGCTTGTGGACCATAGGGGCTAGGATGAGGCCTTGGACCAACAAACGGTGGCCTACGGGGACCGCGAGGTGGGGTGATGCCTCCTACATCACGCCAAACCATCACGTCCGGCAGAGCAGATCTCACTGGATAGAGATCGCGCATATCTGAATATCCAGCTTGCACCGCCGGTGCGAACCGAGTCAAAGTGGCCCAGTGGTCAGCACGGGTATTGAAGAGCTCTAACCTTAAGGCCCGATTTTCACGGTCCTTATCCTCGAGCATCTCAGCAGTGGTGCGAGTCCGTGAATCCTCCTGAGTGGAGTCAGCATAGATAGCCTGGAGATACCCTTGTGCTCCCGGAAGTGATCCTGGCATATACCGGAAATCAGAGTCCCGAAATAACCCAGATCTGACTCGCATAATGGTCATCATAGAGTAGGCGGCATCCTGCACAGCCATCTCGATAGTAACCCCGAGTCCATAGGAGTAGTGAAGAGGCTCAGTGGATCCAGGATAAGATGGAAATATCCTGACAGTGCAGAGATACTGGCTTTGATTAAAGTCTTGGAATTGCTCTTCGACCATGTACTCAGGATACCAGCGGTATCCAGCCTCAGTCATTACCCTAACCAACTTAGCAGTATGGCCGGGTACATCTAGGCATCGAGTCAGGCGAACCACTTGATTGAGGTCGCGAGTGGCCATCTGAAAGCACAATTATAATGCAAAGGCATTAGAATTTCTAGCAAAATTTCGGCAGCATAACAGCTGTAAATGCTCAAAAAGGATATTGAGACATTTGACAAAGGATTTCGTACACACTCAACATCATCATATCAAGTCTTGAAACCATTCCTACAACATAATGTGGTAGTAGAACTGAACTAGGCTGATAACCATCAAACTTATAAGGTACTACTGATTAGTAACACGTGATCCTGATAGAGAGAACAGATCCTAATTCCTTAACCCCCGGTGGAAGAATGGACTGACTCAGATCAGAATGTCATAAGGTATAAGGAGTAAAAAGAGCCTTACGTTCCAACCCACAAACAATTCCCCTACATATAACTAAAGAATTTCTAGACTCAACATCGACCAGTTTGGCTTGGAGAACCTATAGGCAGTCCGGCTCTGATGCCAACGCTGTCAGGACCCCGACTCGATGTCACATCGATCTAGCTGGTAACACCTCATATCACTTTGCGGCCTCACGCACGGTATCCCCACGGGTGTCGTCTTACCTTTTTCCCGGGACCGTTTGCGCCTTTTGGCTCACGTATATGATAGTGTCGCTAGCATCCATATGATAAAGAGCCCGGGCTGACACGACTAGTCGTAAACCCAAAGTGGCACAGACTTACAGGGACAGGCATCCATGACCCAGCTTCGAACGTGTCGGTCATCAGCAAGTGGGTCCGGGCTGTAGCACTGGGCTAGCAGGACTCCGGTAAACCGGGCTGTAGCGGGCTAACAGGACTCCGGTACTCAAAGCGTGACATTTCCCCGAAGGGACAGACACAGGAACGAAGAAGGACACATGCTGGCCAGCCTAAGTGTTCCAGAGCAGTAGCAAGCTACCATGGCTCAGCGGTAACACTAGGAGACATTTCCCGGTAAGAGAGGCTACTAAAGATAAACAACTAGATAGTCAGATCCCACACATACCAAGCATTTCAATCATACACACAATATGCTCGATATGTGCAAATACAACGAA
The DNA here is from genome assembly GCF_018294505.1 of Triticum aestivum. NCBI lineage: Eukaryota > Viridiplantae > Streptophyta > Magnoliopsida > Poales > Poaceae > Triticum > Triticum aestivum. The sequence goes on from NC_057810.1 coordinate 311,401,438, forward strand.
GCATCACAACATGACTCTACGACACAAGTACTTTATTTAAGGCTCAGGGAGCCATACATAACATACACAAAGGTACGGGTCTCACGACCCAACATACAAGTCATACAGTCATACAAACCAGCAGCGGAAGTACATTGTCTGAGTACAGACAACTAGTAAAATAAAAGAGGCTTGGAAAGCCTAGCTATACTACGTGGTCCATCAGAAGCTCAGGGTCACCACCTGGGTCTTTAGCCTACTCGTTGATGTCAACGTCTACATAGAACCCATCAGAAGGGGTTGCAGTGTCTTCTGTAAAAATGTAGATTATAGCAACATGAGTACAAAGGTACTCAGCAAGACTTACATCAGATCCTACATACATGCATAGTATCAAGAAGGGTTGGTGGAGTTATTGCAGCAAGCCAGCTTTGACTCTTGGCTAGGCTATCCTACGATACTCCAACTTGAAATGGTTTTGCGCACACGAGTCCACTACTCACCACTTCAATACACTACCGAGGATCCACCTCCGTCTTCCTACGGAAGAGCCATCCTCGGCACTCACACTTATCTTGAGGCTTTTAGTAGTTTCCATTTACTTGTCTATGAACTGTATAGGCAACCAAGTAGTCCTTTACCGCGGACGCGGCTATTCGAATAGATCATGTTAACCCTGCAGGGGTGTACTCCTTCATACACGCTCTCACCACTTATCGTCGTTTACACGACATGTACTCGGCAACCTTCAAGCGGAAGCCCAACGTGGGTGTCGGCCACGACCTACCTAATCACCTAAGCCTCCAGTCCAGGTTTATCGCCTATTCAGGTTCCATCCGCAGGGAGTCCGGCCGAGGTTTCCCATACGGCCCCGAACGATGTGAACAGGGTTCCCGGGATACCTAACGGGTATCCGGTACACCGTGCCACGTACCTACCGCATCACAGCCCACCCCTACGGTCAGCGCTGTCCACGGCCTCCAGTAGGCTACAAACACCAGAAACTACTTGCAACTCCTGGACGGAGAACTAGGGTGAATAAGAAGTCGAGAGGGTCCATTGGTTTCGGGCCCAATGCATGGTAGTAGCTGATTCTTAAATCACACATACAGATCTCAGTGCTTAAGGTCGGCTTCAATGAAACAACCCACCATGTACTCCTACATGGCCTCTCATCGATACCTTTACCAAATCGTGTTCACCACACCACTCTCATTACCGACATAATCATTTCACTCTAGCCCATCACCCAGATGAACCAGACCTGACACGACTCTAAGCATAGCAGGCATAGCAAGGTAGGAACAACACATACATAGGGCTCAATCAACTCCTACACATGCTAGTGGGTTTCATCTAGTTACTGTGGCAATGACAGGTCATGCAGAGGAAATGGGTTCAACTACCATAGCACACAGCAGTTTGAATCGCATTGTCTTAATGCAGTAAAAGAGAGCAGGAGCGAGAACATGGGATTGTATCGATATGATCAAATGGTTGGTTGCTTGCCTGATGGTTCGATGCACGGATACGGTTCTTCGTTAGGGTAATCACGGTACTCCTCGGGGACAGATCCTGTCGCAAAGGACATCGATACACAAGCATCACCAAACAATGTGCAACAATATGATGCATGCATGAAACATGGCAATATGAGTGTGTTGGGCTAATGCAACTAAAACCAGAAGTGTTTGAACAAATTTGAAACAAGGATTCAAATTTCAAATTCAAATATGGCCTTTTAAAGTGCTTTTCCTTGTTCTGATTAAAACATCAATTTAACTTGTTTGATCATGCATGAAAATAGTACAGATGGATAGATTGGATTTTTCTGATCATTTTTCATATATAATTTGTCCAATTTGGAGTTACAGAATAAAAGTTATGAATTTTTGAAGTTTAATTAATATTCTGGAATTTCCTGATTTAATTTAAATCCAGAAATTCAATTACTGCGTCAGCATGACGTCAGCATGACGTCAGTGGTCAACTGTGGCTGGCTGAGGTCAAACCTGACGTGTGGGGGCCACACGTCAGTGACAGGGGGGGTTAAACAGGATTAAATTAATCCTAATTAGGGGTTAGTGGCGCTGGGGCCCACTGTCAGTGTCAGGGGGGTTAACTAACAGTAGTTAGCGCTAACCTAACCACCTGG